>NW_028128648.1:0-41940 GCF_965231255.1 Vanellus vanellus | reverse complement strand
CAAACGTCCAGCTTTTGCTGCCACAGCAAAGGTGCCAGCGGGGAAAAGTGATGCTGGTCCTCACTGCCTCCTGGAACCCCTTCAAATGCCCCACACAATTTGGCCCTCTCTGCTTTCCTGCGCACTCTAGCCTCAAAAGCACCTTTTTTCACTTTCGCCGCTCTTTTGAGCAAAGAAAGAAAAACGTCCAGCTTTTGCTGCCACAGCAAAGGTGCCAGCGGGGAAAAGTGATGCTGGTCCTCACTGCCTCCTGGAACCCCTTCAAATGCCCCACACAATTTGGCCCTCTCTGCTTTCTTGCGCACTCTAGCCTCAAAAGCACCTTTTTTCACTTTCGCCGGTGTTTTGAGCAAAAAAAGACAAACGTCCAGCTTTTGCTGCCACAGCAAAGGTGCCAGCGGGGAAAAGTGATGCTGGTCCTCACTGCCACCTGGAACCCCTTCAAATGCCCCACACAATTTGGCCCTCTCTGCTTTCCTGCGCACTCTAGCCTCAAAAGCACCTTTTTTCACTTTCGCCTCTGTTCGGAGCAAAAAAAGACAAACGTCCAGCTTTTGCTGCCACAGCAAAGGTGCCAGCGGGGAAAAGTGATGCTGGTCCTCACTGCCTCCTGGAACCCCTTCAAATGCCCCACACAATTTGGCCCTCTCTGCTTTCTTGCGCACTCTAGCCTCAAAAGCACCTTTTTTCACTTTCGCCGGTGTTTTGAGCAAAAAAAGACAAACGTCCAGCTTTTGCTGCCACAGCAAAGGTGCCAGCGGGGAAAAGTGATGCTGGTCCTCACTGCCTCCTGGAACCCCTTCAAATGCCCCACACAATTTGGCCCTCTCTGCTTTCCTGCGCACTCTATCCTCAAAAGCACCTTTTTTCACTTTCGGCGCTGTTTGGAGCAAAAAAGACAAACGTCCAGCTTTTGCTGCCACAGCAAAGGTGCCAGCGGGGAAAAGTGATGCTGCTTCTCACTGCCTCCTGGAACCCCTTCAAATGCCCCACACAATTTGGCCCTCTCTGCTTTCCTGCGCACTCTATCCTCAAAAGCACCTTTTTTCATTTTCGGCGCTGTTTGGAGCAAAAAAGACAAACGTCCAGCTTTTGCTGCCACAGCAAAGGTGCCAGCGGGGAAAAGTGATGCTGCTTCTCACTGCCTCCTGGAACCCCTTCAAATGCCCCACACAATTTGGCCCTCTCTGCTTTCCTGCGCACTCTATCCTCAAAAGCACCTTTTTTCATTTTCGGCGCTGTTTGGAGCAAAAAAGACAAACGTCCAGCTTTAGCTGCCACAGCAAAGGTGCCAGCGGGGAAAAGTGATGCTGGTCCTCACTGCCTCCTGGAACCCCTTCAAATGCCCCAGACAATTTGGCCCTCTCTGCTTTCCTGCGCACTCTATCCTCAAAAGCACCTTTTTTCACTTTCGGCGCTGTTTGGAGCAAAAAAGACAAACGTCCAGCTTTTGCTGCCACAGCAAAGGTGCCAGCGGGGAAAAGTGATGCTGCTTCTCACTGCCTCCTGGAACCCCTTCAAATGCCCCAGACAATTTGGCCCTCTCTGCTTTCCTGAAAAGTCTATCCTCAAAAGCACCTTTTTTCACTTTCGGCGCTGTTTGGAGCAAAAAAGACAAACGTCCAGCTTTTGCTGCCACAGCAAAGGTGCCAGCGGGGAAAAGTGATGCTGCTTCTCACTGCCTCCTGGAACTCCTTCAAATGCCCCACACAATTTGGCCCTCTCTGCTTTCCTGAAAAGTCTATCCTCAAAAGCACCTTTTTTCACTTTCGGCGCTGTTTGGAGCAAAAAAGACAAACGTCCAGCTTTTGCTGCCACAGCAAAGGTGCCAGCGGGGAAAAGTGATGCTGCTTCTCACTGCCTCCTGGAACCCCTTCAAATGCCCCACACAATTTGGCCCTCTGTGCTTTCCTGCGCACGCTATCCTCAAAAGCACCTTTTTTCACTTTCGGCGCTGTTTGGAGCAAAAAAGACAAACGTCCAGCTTTTGCTGCCACAGCAAAGGTGCCAGCGGGGAAAAGTGATGCTGCTTCTCACTGCCTCCTGGAACTCCTTCAAATGCCCCACACAATTTGGCCCTCTCTGCTTTCCTGAAAAGTCTATCCTCAAAAGCACCTTTTTTCATTTTCGGCGCTGTTTGGAGCAAAAAAGACAAACGTCCAGCTTTTGCTGCCACAGCAAAGGTGCCAGCGGGGAAAAGTGATGCTGCTTCTCACTGCCTCCTGGAACCCCTTCAAATGCCCCACACAATTTGGCCCTCTCTGCTTTCCTGAGGACTCTATCCTCAAAAGCACCTTTTTTCACTTTCGGCGCTGTTTGGAGCAAAAAAGACAAACGTCCAGCTTTTGCTGCCACAGCAAAGGTGCCAGCGGGGAAAAGTGATGCTGCTTCTCACTGCCTCCTGGAACCCCTTCAAATGCCCCAGACAATTTGGCCCTCTGTGCTTTCCTGCGCACGCTATCCTCAAAAGCACCTTTTTTCACTTTCGGCGCTGTTTGGAGCAAAAAAGACAAACGTCCAGCTTTTGCTGCCACAGCAAAGGTGCCAGCGGGGAAAAGTGATGCTGCTTCTCACTGCCTCCTGGAACCCCTTCAAATGCCCCACACAATTTGGCCCTCTCTGCTTTCCTGCGCACTCTATCCTCAAAAGCACCTTTTTTCACTTTCGGCGCTGTTTGGAGCAAAAAAGACAAACGTCCAGCTTTTGCTGCCACAGCAAAGGTGCCAGCGGGGAAAAGTGATGCTGCTTCTCACTGCCTCCTGGAACCCCTTCAAATGCCCCACACAATTTGGCCCTCTCTGCTTTCCTGAAAAGTCTATCCTCAAAAGCACCTTTTTTCACTTTCGGCGCTGTTTGGAGCAAAAAAGACAAACGTCCAGCTTTTGCTGCCACAGCAAAGGTGCCAGCGGGGAAAAGTGATGCTGCTTCTCACTGCCTCCTGGAACCCCTTCAAATGCCCCACACAATTTGGCCCTCTCTGCTTTCCTGCGCACTCTATCCTCAAAAGCACCTTTTTTCACTTTCGGCGCTGTTTGGAGCAAAAAAGACAAACGTCCAGCTTTTGCTGCCACAGCAAAGGTGCCAGCGGGGAAAAGTGATGCTGCTTCTCACTGCCTCCTGGAACCCCTTCAAATGCCCCACACAATTTGGCCCTCTCTGCTTTCCTGCGCACTCTATCCTCAAAAGCACCTTTTTTCACTTTCGGCGCTGTTTGGAGCAAAAAAGACAAACGTCCAGCTTTTGCTGCCACAGCAAAGGTGCCAGCGGGGAAAAGTGATGCTGCTTCTCACTGCCTCCTGGAACCCCTTCAAATGCCCCACACAATTTGGCCCTCTCTGCTTTCCTGCGCACTCTATCCTCAAAAGCACCTTTTTTCATTTTCGGCGCTGTTTGGAGCAAAAAAGACAAACGTCCAGCTTTTGCTGCCACAGCAAAGGTGCCAGCGGGGAAAAGTGATGCTGCTTCTCACTGCCTCCTGGAACCCCTTCAAATGCCCCACACAATTTGGCCCTCTCTGATTTCCTGCGCACGCTATCCTCAAAAGCACCTTTTTTTTCCCTTTCGGCGCCCTCCAGAGCAAAAAAGACAAACGTCCAGCTTTTGCTGCCACAGCAAAGGTGCCAGCGGGGAAAAGTGATGCTGGTCCTCACTGCCTCCTGGAACCCCTTCAAATGCCCCACACAATTTGGCCCTCTCTGCTTTCCTGCGCACTCTATCCTCAAAAGCACCTTTTTTCATTTTCGGCGCTGTTTGGAGCAAAAAAGACAAACGTCCAGCTTTTGCTGCCACAGCAAAGGTGCCAGCGGGGAAAAGTGATGCTGCTTCTCACTGCCTCCTGGAACCCCTTCAAATGCCCCACACAATTTGGCCCTCTCTGATTTCCTGCGCACGCTATCCTCAAAAGCACCTTTTTTTCCCTTTCGGCGCCCTCCAGAGCAAAAAAGACAAACGTCCAGCTTTTGCTGCCACAGCAAAGGTGCCAGCGGGGAAAAGTGATGCTGGTCCTCACTGCCTCCTGGAACCCCTTCAAATGCCCCAGACAATTTGGCCCTCTCTGCTTTCCTGAAAAGTCTATCCTCAAAAGCACCTTTTTTCCCTTTCGGCGCCCTCCAGAGCAAAAAAGACAAACGTCCAGCTTTTGCTGCCACAGCAAAGGTGCCAGCGGGGAAAAGTGATGCTGGTCCTCACTGCCTCCTGGAACCCCTTCAAATGCCCCACCCAATTTGGCCCTCTCTGCTTTCCTGCGCACTCTAGCCTCAAAAGCACCTTTTTTCACTTTCGCCGCTGTTTGGAGCCAAAAAGACAAACGTCCAGCTTTTGCTGCCACAGCAAAGGTGCCAGCGGGGAAAAGTGATGCTGCTTCTCACTGCCTCCTGGAACCCCTTCAAATGCCCCACACAATTTGGCCCTCTCTGCTTTCCTGAAAAGTCTATCCTCAAAAGCACCTTTTTTCACTTTCGGCGCTGTTTGGAGCAAAAAAGACAAACGTCCAGCTTTTGCTGCCACAGCAAAGGTGCCAGCGGGGAAAAGTGATGCTGCTTCTCACTGCCTCCTGGAACCCCTTCAAATGCCCCAGACAATTTGGCCCTCTCTGCTTTCCTGAGGACTCTATCCTCAAAAGCACCTTTTTTCACTTTCGGCGCTGTTTGGAGCAAAAAAGACAAACGTCCAGCTTTTGCTGCCACAGCAAAGGTGCCAGCGGGGAAAAGTGATGCTGCTTCTCACTGCCTCCTGGAACCCCTTCAAATGCCCCAGACAATTTGGCCCTCTGTGCTTTCCTGCGCACGCTATCCTCAAAAGCACCTTTTTTCACTTTCGGCGCTGTTTGGAGCAAAAAAGACAAACGTCCAGCTTTTGCTGCCACAGCAAAGGTGCCAGCGGGGAAAAGTGATGCTGCTTCTCACTGCCTCCTGGAACCCCTTCAAATGCCCCACACAATTTGGCCCTCTCTGCTTTCCTGAAAAGTCTATCCTCAAAAGCACCTTTTTTCACTTTCGGCGCCCTCCGGAGCAAAAAAGACAAACGTCCAGCTTTTGCTGCCACAGCAAAGGTGCCAGCGGGGAAAAGTGATGCTGCTTCTCACTGCCTCCTGGAACCCCTTCAAATGCCCCACACAATTTGGCCCTCTCTGCTTTCCTGAAAAGTCTATCCTCAAAAGCACCTTTTTTCACTTTCGGCGCTGTTTGGAGCAAAAAAGACAAATGTCCAGCTTTTGCTGCCACAGCAAAGGTGCCAGCGGGGAAAAGTGATGCTGCTTCTCACTGCCTCCTGGAACCCCTTCAAATGCCCCACACAATTTGGCCCTCTCTGCTTTCCTGAAAAGTCTATCCTCAAAAGCACCTTTTTTCACTTTCGGCGCTGTTTGGAGCAAAAAAGACAAACGTCCAGCTTTTGCTGCCACAGCAAAGGTGCCAGCGGGGAAAAGTGATGCTGCTTCTCACTGCCTCCTGGAACCCCTTCAAATGCCCCAGACAATTTGGCCCTCTGTGCTTTCCTGCGCACGCTATCCTCAAAAGCACCTTTTTTCACTTTCGGCGCTGTTTGGAGCAAAAAAGACAAACGTCCAGCTTTTGCTGCCACAGCAAAGGTGCCAGCGGGGAAAAGTGATGCTGCTTCTCACTGCCTCCTGGAACCCCTTCAAATGCCCCACACAATTTGGCCCTCTCTGCTTTCCTGAAAAGTCTATCCTCAAAAGCACCTTTTTTCACTTTCGGCGCCCTCCGGAGCAAAAAAGACAAACGTCCAGCTTTTGCTGCCACAGCAAAGGTGCCAGCGGGGAAAAGTGATGCTGCTTCTCACTGCCTCCTGGAACCCCTTCAAATGCCCCACACAATTTGGCCCTCTCTGCTTTCCTGAAAAGTCTATCCTCAAAAGCACCTTTTTTCACTTTCGGCGCTGTTTGGAGCAAAAAAGACAAATGTCCAGCTTTTGCTGCCACAGCAAAGGTGCCAGCGGGGAAAAGTGATGCTGCTTCTCACTGCCTCCTGGAACCCCTTCAAATGCCCCACACAATTTGGCCCTCTCTGCTTTCCTGAAAAGTCTATCCTCAAAAGCACCTTTTTTCACTTTCGGCGCTGTTTGGAGCAAAAAAGACAAACGTCCAGCTTTTGCTGCCACAGCAAAGGTGCCAGCGGGGAAAAGTGATGCTGCTTCTCACTGCCTCCTGGAACCCCTTCAAATGCCCCACACAATTTGGCCCTCTCTGCTTTCCTGCGCACTCTATCCTCAAAAGCACCTTTTTTCACTTTCGGCGCTGTTTGGAGCAAAAAAGACAAACGTCCAGCTTTTGCTGCCACAGCAAAGGTGCCAGCGGGGAAAAGTGATGCTGCTTCTCACTGCCTCCTGGAACCCCTTCAAATGCCCCACACAATTTGGCCCTCTCTGCTTTCCTGAGGACTCTATCCTCAAAAGCACCTTTTTTCACTTTCGGCGCTGTTTGGAGCAAAAAAGACAAACGTCCAGCTTTTGCTGCCACAGCAAAGGTGCCAGCGGGGAAAAGTGATGCTGCTTCTCACTGCCTCCTGGAACCCCTTCAAATGCCCCACACAATTTGGCCCTCTCTGCTTTCCTGCGCACTCTATCCTCAAAAGCACCTTTTTTCATTTTCGGCGCTTTTTGGAGCAAAAAAGACAAACGTCCAGCTTTTGCTGCCACAGCAAAGGTGCCAGCGGGGAAAAGTGATGCTGCTTCTCACTGCCTCCTGGAACCCCTTCAAATGCCCCACACAATTTGGCCCTCTCTGATTTCCTGCGCACGCTATCCTCAAAAGCACCTTTTTTTCCCTTTCGGCGCCCTCCAGAGCAAAAAAGACAAACGTCCAGCTTTTGCTGCCACAGCAAAGGTGCCAGCGGGGAAAAGTGATGCTGGTCCTCACTGCCTCCTGGAACCCCTTCAAATGCCCCAGACAATTTGGCCCTCTCTGCTTTCCTGAAAAGTCTATCCTCAAAAGCACCTTTTTTCACTTTCGGCGCCCTCCGGAGCAAAAAAAGACAAACGTCCAGCTTTTGCTGCCACAGCAAAGGTGCCAGTGGGGAAAAGTGATGCTGGTCCTCACTGCCTCCTGGAATCCCTTCAAATGCCCCACCCAATTTGGCCCTCTCTGCTTTCCTGCGCACTCTAGCCTCAAAAGCACCTTTTTTCACTTTCGCCGCTGTTTGGAGCCAAAAAGACAAACGTCCAGCTTTTGCTGCCACAGCAAAGGTGCCAGCGGGGAAAAGTGATGCTGGTCCTCACTGCCTCCTGGAACCCCTTCAAATGCCCCAGACAATTTGGCCCTCTCTGCTTTCCTGAAAAGTCTATCCTCAAAAGCACCTTTTTTCACTTTCGGCGCTGTTTGGAGCAAAAAAGACAAACGTCCAGCTTTTGCTGCCACAGCAAAGGTGCCAGCGGGGAAAAGTGATGCTGCTTCTCACTGCCTCCTGGAACCCCTTCAAATGCCCCAGACAATTTGGCCCTCTCTGCTTTCCTGCGCACTCTATCCTCAAAAGCACCTTTTTTCACTTTCGGCGCTGTTTGGAGCAAAAAAGACAAATGTCCAGCTTTTGCTGCCACAGCAAAGGTGCCAGCGGGGAAAAGTGATGCTGCTTCTCACTGCCTCCTGGAACCCCTTCAAATGCCCCACACAATTTGGCCCTCTCTGCTTTCCTGAAAAGTCTATCCTCAAAAGCACCTTCTTTCACTTTCGCCGCTGTTTGGAGCAAAAAAGACAAACGTCCAGCTTTTGCTGCCACAGCAAAGGTGCCAGCGGGGAAAAGTGATGCTGCTTCTCACTGCCTCCTGGAACCCCTTCAAATGCCCCACACAATTTGGCCCTCTCTGCTTTCCTGCGCACTCTATCCTCAAAAGCACCTTTTTTCACTTTCGGCGCTGTTTGGAGCAAAAAAGACAAACGTCCAGCTTTTGCTGCCACAGCAAAGGTGCCAGCGGGGAAAAGTGATGCTGCTTCTCACTGCCTCCTGGAACCCCTTCAAATGCCCCACACAATTTGGCCCTCTCTGCTTTCCTGCGCACTCTATCCTCAAAAGCACCTTTTTTCACTTTCGGCGCTGTTTGGAGCAAAAAAGACAAACGTCCAGCTTTTGCTGCCACAGCAAAGGTGCCAGCGGGGAAAAGTGATGCTGCTTCTCACTGCCTCCTGGAACCCCTTCAAATGCCCCACACAATTTGGCCCTCTCTGCTTTCCTGCGCACTCTATCCTCAAAAGCACCTTTTTTCATTTTCGGCGCTGTTTGGAGCAAAAAAGACAAACGTCCAGCTTTTGCTGCCACAGCAAAGGTGCCAGCGGGGAAAAGTGATGCTGCTTCTCACTGCCTCCTGGAACCCCTTCAAATGCCCCACACAATTTGGCCCTCTCTGCTTTCCTGAGGACTCTATCCTCAAAAGCACCTTTTTTCACTTTCGGCGCTGTTTGGAGCAAAAAAGACAAACGTCCAGCTTTTGCTGCCACAGCAAAGGTGCCAGCGGGGAAAAGTGATGCTGCTTCTCACTGCCTCCTGGAACCCCTTCAAATGCCCCAGACAATTTGGCCCTCTGTGCTTTCCTGCGCACGCTATCCTCAAAAGCACCTTTTTTCACTTTCGGCGCTGTTTGGAGCAAAAAAGACAAACGTCCAGCTTTTGCTGCCACAGCAAAGGTGCCAGCGGGGAAAAGTGATGCTGCTTCTCACTGCCTCCTGGAACCCCTTCAAATGCCCCAGACAATTTGGCCCTCTCTGCTTTCCTGAAAAGTCTATCCTCAAAAGCACCTTTTTTCACTTTCGGCGCTGTTTGGAGCAAAAAAGACAAACGTCCAGCTTTTGCTGCCACAGCAAAGGTGCCAGCGGGGAAAAGTGATGCTGCTTCTCACTGCCTCCTGGAACCCCTTCAAATGCCCCACACAATTTGGCCCTCTCTGCTTTCCTGCGCACGCTATCCTCAAAAGCACCTTTTTTTCCCTTTCGGCGCCCTCCGGAGCAAAAAAGACAAACGTCCAGCTTTTGCTGCCACAGCAAAGGTGCCAGCGGGGAAAAGTGATGCTGGTCCTCACTGCCTCCTGGAACCCCTTCAAATGCCCCAGACAATTTGGCCCTCTCTGCTTTCCTGAAAAGTCTATCCTCAAAAGCACCTTTTTTCACTTTCGCCGCTGTTTGGAGCAAAAAAAGACAAACGTCCAGCTTTTGCTGCCACAGCAAAGGTGCCAGTGGGGAAAAGTGATGCTGGTCCTCACTGCCTCCTGGAACCCCTTCAAATGCCCCACCCAATTTGGCCCTCTCTGCTTTCCTGCGCACTCTAGCCTCAAAAGCACCTTTTTTCACTTTCGCCGCTGTTTGGAGCCAAAAAGACAAACGTCCAGCTTTTGCTGCCACAGCAAAGGTGCCAGCGGGGAAAAGTGATGCTGGTCCTCACTGCCTCCTGGAACCCCTTCAAATGCCCCACACAATTTGGCCCTCTCTGCTTTCCTGAAAAGTCTATCCTCAAAAGCACCTTTTTTCACTTTCGGCGCTGTTTGGAGCAAAGAAAGACAAACGTCCAGCTTTTGCTGCCACAGCAAAGGTGCCAGCGGGGAAAAGTGATGCTGGTCCTCACTGCCTCCTGGAACCCCTTCAAATGCCCCACACAATTTGGCCCTCTCTGCTTTCCTGCGCACTCTAGCCTCAAAAGCACCTTTTTTCACTTTCGCCGCTCTTTTGAGCAAAGAAAGACAAACGTCCAGCTTTTGCTGCCACAGCAAAGGTGCCAGCGGGGAAAAGTGATGCTGGTCCTCACTGCCTCCTGGAACCCCTTCAAATGCCCCACACAATTTGGCCCTCTCTGCTTTCCTGCGCACTCTAGCCTCAAAAGCACCTTTTTTCACTTTCGCCGCTGTTTGGAGCAAAAAAGACAAACGTCCAGCTTTTGCTGCCACAGCAAAGGTGCCAGCGGGGAAAAGTGATGCTGGTCCTCACTGCCTCCTGGAACCCCTTCAAATGCCCCACACAATTTGGCCCTCTCTGCTTTCTTGCGCACTCTAGCCTCAAAAGCACCTTTTTTCACTTTCGCCGGTGTTTTGAGCAAAAAAAGACAAACGTCCAGCTTTTGCTGCCACAGCAAAGGTGCCAGCGGGGAAAAGTGATGCTGGTCCTCACTGCCACCTGGAACCCCTTCAAATGCCCCACACAATTTGGCCCTCTCTGCTTTCCTGCGCACTCTAGCCTGAAAAGCACCTTTTTTCACTTTCGCCGCTCTTTTGAGCAAAGAAAGAAAAACGTCCAGCTTTTGCTGCCACAGCAAAGGTGCCAGCGGGGAAAAGTGATGCTGGTCCTCACTGCCTCCTGGAACCCCTTCAAATGCCCCACACAATTTGGCCCTCTGTGCTTTCCTGCGCACTCTAGCCTCAAAAGCACCTTTTTTCACTTTCGCCGCTGTTTGGAGCAAAAAAAGACAAACGTCCAGCTTTTGCTGCCACAGCAAAGGTGCCAGCGGGGAAAAGTGATGCTGCTTCTCACTGCCTCCTGGAACCCCTTCAAATGCCCCAGACAATTTGGCCCTCTCTGCTTTCCTGAAAAGTCTATCCTCAAAAGCACCTTTTTTCACTTTCGGCGCTGTTTGGAGCAAAAAAGACAAACGTCCAGCTTTTGCTGCCACAGCAAAGGTGCCAGCGGGGAAAAGTGATGCTGCTTCTCACTGCCTCCTGGAACCCCTTCAAATGCCCCACACAATTTGGCCCTCTCTGCTTTCCTGAAAAGTCTATCCTCAAAAGCACCTTTTTTCATTTTCGGCGCTGTTTGGAGCAAAAAAGACAAACGTCCAGCTTTAGCTGCCACAGCAAAGGTGCCAGCGGGGAAAAGTGATGCTGGTCCTCACTGCCTCCTGGAACCCCTTCAAATGCCCCAGACAATTTGGCCCTCTCTGCTTTCCTGAAAAGTCTATCCTCAAAAGCACCTTTTTTCACTTTCGGCGCTGTTTGGAGCAAAAAAGACAAACGTCCAGCTTTTGCTGCCACAGCAAAGGTGCCAGCGGGGAAAAGTGATGCTGGTCCTCACTGCCTCCTGGAACCCCTTCAAATGCCCCACACAATTTGGCCCTCTCTGCTTTCCTGCGCGCTATAGCCTCAAAGCACCTTTTTTCACTTTCGCCGCTGTTTTGAGCAAAAAAAGACAAACGTCCAGCTTTTGCTGCCACAGCAAAGGTGCCAGCGGGGAAAAGTGATGCTGGTCCTCACTGCCTCCTGGAACCCCTTCAAATGCCCCACACAATTTGGCCCTCTCTGCTTTCCTGCGCACTCTAGCCTCAAAAGCACCTTTTTTCATTTTCGGCGCTGTTTGGAGCAAAAAAAGACAAACGTCCAGCTTTAGCTGCCACAGCAAAGGTGCCAGCGGGGAAAAGTGATGCTGGTCCTCACTGCCTCCTGGAACCCCTTCAAATGCCCCAGACAATTTGGCCCTCTCTGCTTTCCTGAAAAGTCTATCCTCAAAAGCACCTTTTTTCACTTTCGGCGCTGTTTGGAGCAAAAAAGACAAACGTCCAGCTTTTGCTGCCACAGCAAAGGTGCCAGCGGGGAAAAGTGATGCTGCTTCTCACTGCCTCCTGGAACCCCTTCAAATGCCCCACACAATTTGGCCCTCTCTGCTTTCCTGAAAAGTCTATCCTCAAAAGCACCTTTTTTCACTTTCGGCGCTGTTTGGAGCAAAAAAGACAAACGTCCAGCTTTTGCTGCCACAGCAAAGGTGCCAGCGGGGAAAAGTGATGCTGCTTCTCACTGCCTCCTGGAACCCCTTCAAATGCCCCAGACAATTTGGCCCTCTCTGCTTTCCTGAAAAGTCTATCCTCAAAAGCACCTTTTTTCACTTTCGCCGCTGTTTGGAGCAAAAAAAGACAAACGTCCAGCTTTTGCTGCCACAGCAAAGGTGCCAGTGGGGAAAAGTGATGCTGGTCCTCACTGCCTCCTGGAACCCCTTCAAATGCCCCACCCAATTTGGCCCTCTCTGCTTTCCTGCGCACTCTAGCCTCAAAAGCACCTTTTTTCACTTTCGCCGCTGTTTGGAGCCAAAAAGACAAACGTCCAGCTTTTGCTGCCACAGCAAAGGTGCCAGCGGGGAAAAGTGATGCTGGTCCTCACTGCCTCCTGGAACCCCTTCAAATGCCCCACACAATTTGGCCCTCTCTGCTTTCCTGAAAAGTCTATCCTCAAAAGCACCTTTTTTCACTTTCGGCGCTGTTTGGAGCAAAGAAAGACAAACGTCCAGCTTTTGCTGCCACAGCAAAGGTGCCAGCGGGGAAAAGTGATGCTGGTCCTCACTGCCTCCTGGAACCCCTTCAAATGCCCCACACAATTTGGCCCTCTCTGCTTTCCTGCGCACTCTAGCCTCAAAAGCACCTTTTTTCACTTTCGCCGCTCTTTTGAGCAAAGAAAGACAAACGTCCAGCTTTTGCTGCCACAGCAAAGGTGCCAGCGGGGAAAAGTGATGCTGGTCCTCACTGCCTCCTGGAACCCCTTCAAATGCCCCACACAATTTGGCCCTCTCTGCTTTCCTGCGCACTCTAGCCTCAAAAGCACCTTTTTTCACTTTCGCCGCTGTTTGGAGCAAAAAAGACAAACGTCCAGCTTTTGCTGCCACAGCAAAGGTGCCAGCGGGGAAAAGTGATGCTGGTCCTCACTGCCTCCTGGAACCCCTTCAAATGCCCCACACAATTTGGCCCTCTCTGCTTTCTTGCGCACTCTAGCCTCAAAAGCACCTTTTTTCACTTTCGCCGGTGTTTTGAGCAAAAAAAGACAAACGTCCAGCTTTTGCTGCCACAGCAAAGGTGCCAGCGGGGAAAAGTGATGCTGGTCCTCACTGCCACCTGGAACCCCTTCAAATGCCCCACACAATTTGGCCCTCTCTGCTTTCCTGCGCACTCTAGCCTGAAAAGCACCTTTTTTCACTTTCGCCGCTCTTTTGAGCAAAGAAAGAAAAACGTCCAGCTTTTGCTGCCACAGCAAAGGTGCCAGCGGGGAAAAGTGATGCTGGTCCTCACTGCCTCCTGGAACCCCTTCAAATGCCCCACACAATTTGGCCCTCTGTGCTTTCCTGCGCACTCTAGCCTCAAAAGCACCTTTTTTCACTTTCGCCGCTGTTTGGAGCAAAAAAAGACAAACGTCCAGCTTTTGCTGCCACAGCAAAGGTGCCAGCGGGGAAAAGTGATGCTGCTTCTCACTGCCTCCTGGAACCCCTTCAAATGCCCCAGACAATTTGGCCCTCTCTGCTTTCCTGAAAAGTCTATCCTCAAAAGCACCTTTTTTCACTTTCGGCGCTGTTTGGAGCAAAAAAGACAAACGTCCAGCTTTTGCTGCCACAGCAAAGGTGCCAGCGGGGAAAAGTGATGCTGCTTCTCACTGCCTCCTGGAACCCCTTCAAATGCCCCACACAATTTGGCCCTCTCTGCTTTCCTGAAAAGTCTATCCTCAAAAGCACCTTTTTTCATTTTCGGCGCTGTTTGGAGCAAAAAAGACAAACGTCCAGCTTTAGCTGCCACAGCAAAGGTGCCAGCGGGGAAAAGTGATGCTGGTCCTCACTGCCTCCTGGAACCCCTTCAAATGCCCCAGACAATTTGGCCCTCTCTGCTTTCCTGAAAAGTCTATCCTCAAAAGCACCTTTTTTCACTTTCGGCGCTGTTTGGAGCAAAAAAGACAAACGTCCAGCTTTTGCTGCCACAGCAAAGGTGCCAGCGGGGAAAAGTGATGCTGGTCCTCACTGCCTCCTGGAACCCCTTCAAATGCCCCACACAATTTGGCCCTCTCTGCTTTCCTGCGCGCTATAGCCTCAAAGCACCTTTTTTCACTTTCGCCGCTGTTTTGAGCAAAAAAAGACAAACGTCCAGCTTTTGCTGCCACAGCAAAGGTGCCAGCGGGGAAAAGTGATGCTGGTCCTCACTGCCTCCTGGAACCCCTTCAAATGCCCCACACAATTTGGCCCTCTCTGCTTTCCTGCGCACTCTAGCCTCAAAAGCACCTTTTTTCATTTTCGGCGCTGTTTGGAGCAAAAAAAGACAAACGTCCAGCTTTAGCTGCCACAGCAAAGGTGCCAGCGGGGAAAAGTGATGCTGGTCCTCACTGCCTCCTGGAACCCCTTCAAATGCCCCAGACAATTTGGCCCTCTCTGCTTTCCTGAAAAGTCTATCCTCAAAAGCACCTTTTTTCACTTTCGGCGCTGTTTGGAGCAAAAAAGACAAACGTCCAGCTTTTGCTGCCACAGCAAAGGTGCCAGCGGGGAAAAGTGATGCTGCTTCTCACTGCCTCCTGGAACCCCTTCAAATGCCCCACACAATTTGGCCCTCTCTGCTTTCCTGAAAAGTCTATCCTCAAAAGCACCTTTTTTCACTTTCGGCGCTGTTTGGAGCAAAAAAGACAAACGTCCAGCTTTTGCTGCCACAGCAAAGGTGCCAGCGGGGAAAAGTGATGCTGCTTCTCACTGCCTCCTGGAACCCCTTCAAATGCCCCACACAATTTGGCCCTCTCTGCTTTCCTGAAAAGTCTATCCTCAAAAGCACCTTTTTTCACTTTCGGCGCTGTTTGGAGCAAAAAAGACAAACGTCCAGCTTTTGCTGCCACAGCAAAGGTGCCAGCGGGGAAAAGTGATGCTGCTTCTCACTGCCTCCTGGAACCCCTTCAAATGCCCCACACAATTTGGCCCTCTCTGCTTTCCTGCGCACTCTATCCTCAAAAGCACCTTTTTTCATTTTCGGCGCTGTTTGGAGCAAAAAAGACAAACGTCCAGCTTTTGCTGCCACAGCAAAGGTGCCAGCGGGGAAAAGTGATGCTGCTTCTCACTGCCTCCTGGAACCCCTTCAAATGCCCCACACAATTTGGCCCTCTCTGCTTTCCTGAGGACTCTATCCTCAAAAGCACCTTTTTTCACTTTCGGCGCTGTTTGGAGCAAAAAAGACAAACGTCCAGCTTTTGCTGCCACAGCAAAGGTGCCAGCGGGGAAAAGTGATGCTGCTTCTCACTGCCTCCTGGAACCCCTTCAAATGCCCCACACAATTTGGCCCTCTCTGCTTTCTTGCGCACTCTATCCTCAAAAGCACCTTTTTTCACTTTCGGCGCTGTTTGGAGCAAAAAAGACAAACGTCCAGCTTTTGCTGCCACAGCAAAGGTGCCAGCGGGGAAAAGTGATGCTGCTTCTCACTGCCTCCTGGAACCCCTTCAAATGCCCCACACAATTTGGCCCTCTCTGCTTTCTTGCGCACTCTAGCCTCAAAAGCACCTTTTTTCACTTTCGCCGGTGTTTTGAGCAAAAAAAGACAAACGTCCAGCTTTTGCTGCCACAGCAAAGGTGCCAGCGGGGAAAAGTGATGCTGGTCCTCACTGCCTCCTGGAACCCCTTCAAATGCCCCACACAATTTGGCCCTCTCTGCTTTCCTGCGCACTCTAGCCTCAAAAGCACCTTTTTTCACTTTCGCCGCTCTTTTGAGCAAAGAAAGAAAAACGTCCAGCTTTTGCTGCCACAGCAAAGGTGCCAGCGGGGAAAAGTGATGCTGGTCCTCACTGCCTCCTGGAACCCCTTCAAATGCCCCACACAATTTGGCCCTCTCTGCTTTCCTGCGCACTCTAGCCTCAAAAGCACCTTTTTTCACTTTCGCCGCTGTTTGGAGCAAAAAAAGACAAACGTCCAGCTTTTGCTGCCACAGCAAAGGTGCCAGCGGGGAAAAGTGATGCTGCTTCTCACTGCCTCCTGGAACCCCTTCAAATGCCCCACACAATTTGGCCCTCTCTGCTTTCCTGAGGACTCTATCCTCAAAAGCACCTTTTTTCACTTTCGGCGCTGTTTGGAGCAAAAAAGACAAACGTCCAGCTTTTGCTGCCACAGCAAAGGTGCCAGCGGGGAAAAGTGATGCTGCTTCTCACTGCCTCCTGGAACCCCTTCAAATGCCCCACACAATTTGGCCGTCTCTGCTTTCTTGCGCACTCTATCCTCAAAAGCACCTTTTTTCACTTTCGGCGCTGTTTGGAGCAAAAAAGACAAACGTCCAGCTTTTGCTGCCACAGCAAAGGTGCCAGCGGGGAAAAGTGATGCTGCTTCTCACTGCCTCCTGGAACCCCTTCAAATGCCCCACACAATTTGGCCCTCTCTGCTTTCTTGCGCACTCTAGCCTCAAAAGCACCTTTTTTCACTTTCGCCGGTGTTTTGAGCAAAAAAAGACAAACGTCCAGCTTTTGCTGCCACAGCAAAGGTGCCAGCGGGGAAAAGTGATGCTGGTCCTCACTGCCTCCTGGAACCCCTTCAAATGCCCCACACAATTTGGCCCTCTCTGCTTTCCTGCGCACTCTAGCCTCAAAAGCACCTTTTTTCACTTTCGCCGCTCTTTTGAGCAAAGAAAGAAAAACGTCCAGCTTTTGCTGCCACAGCAAAGGTGCCAGCGGGGAAAAGTGATGCTGGTCCTCACTGCCTCCTGGAACCCCTTCAAATGCCCCACACAATTTGGCCCTCTCTGCTTTCCTGCGCACTCTAGCCTCAAAAGCACCTTTTTTCACTTTCGCCGCTGTTTGGAGCAAAAAAAGACAAACGTCCAGCTTTTGCTGCCACAGCAAAGGTGCCAGCGGGGAAAAGTGATGCTGCTTCTCACTGCCTCCTGGAACCCCTTCAAATGCCCCACACAATTTGGCCCTCTCTGCTTTCCTGCGCGCTATAGCCTCAAAAGCACCTTTTTTCACTTTCGGCGCTGTTTGGAGCAAAAAAGACAAACGTCCAGCTTTTGCTGCCACAGCAAAGGTGCCAGCGGGGAAAAGTGATGCTGCTTCTCACTGCCTCCTGGAACCCCTTCAAATGCCCCACACAATTTGGCCCTTTGTGCTTTCCTGCGCACGCTATCCTCAAAAGCACCTTTTTTCACTTTCGGCGCTGTTTGGAGCAAAAAAGACAAACGTCCAGCTTTTGCTGCCACAGCAAAGGTGCCAGCGGGGAAAAGTGATGCTGCTTCTCACTGCCTCCTGGAACTCCTTCAAATGCCCCACACAATTTGGCCCTCTCTGCTTTCCTGAAAAGTCTATCCTCAAAAGCACCTTTTTTCACTTTCGGCGCTGTTTGGAGCAAAAAAGACAAACGTCCAGCTTTTGCTGCCACAGCAAAGGTGCCAGCGGGGAAAAGTGATGCTGCTTCTCACTGCCTCCTGGAACCCCTTCAAATGCCCCACACAATTTGGCCCTCTCTGCTTTCCTGAAAAGTCTATCCTCAAAAGCACCTTTTTTCACTTTCGGCGCCCTCCGGAGCAAAAAAGACAAACGTCCAGCTTTTGCTGCCACAGCAAAGGTGCCAGCGGGGAAAAGTGATGCTGCTTCTCACTGCCTCCTGGAACCCCTTCAAATGCCCCAGACAATTTGGCCCTCTCTGCTTTCCTGCGCACTCTATCCTCAAAAGCACCTTTTTTCACTTTCGGCGCTGTTTGGAGCAAAAAAGACAAACGTCCAGCTTTTGCTGCCACAGCAAAGGTGCCAGCGGGGAAAAGTGATGCTGCTTCTCACTGCCTCCTGGAACCCCTTCAAATGCCCCACACAATTTGGCCCTCTCTGCTTTCCTGAAAAGTCTATCCTCAAAAGCACCTTTTTTCACTTTCGGCGCCCTCCGGAGCAAAAAAGACAAACGTCCAGCTTTTGCTGCCACAGCAAAGGTGCCAGCGGGGAAAAGTGATGCTGCTTCTCACTGCCTCCTGGAACCCCTTCAAATGCCCCACACAATTTGGCCCTCTCTGCTTTCCTGAAAAGTCTATCCTCAAAAGCACCTTTTTTCACTTTCGGCGCTGTTTGGAGCAAAAAAGACAAATGTCCAGCTTTTGCTGCCACAGCAAAGGTGCCAGCGGGGAAAAGTGATGCTGCTTCTCACTGCCTCCTGGAACCCCTTCAAATGCCCCACACAATTTGGCCCTCTCTGCTTTCCTGAAAAGTCTATCCTCAAAAGCACCTTTTTTCATTTTCGGCGCTGTTTGGAGCAAAAAAGACAAACGTCCAGCTTTAGCTGCCACAGCAAAGGTGCCAGCGGGGAAAAGTGATGCTGGTCCTCACTGCCTCCTGGAACCCCTTCAAATGCCCCAGACAATTTGGCCCTCTCTGCTTTCCTGAAAAGTCTATCCTCAAAAGCACCTTTTTTCACTTTCGGCGCTGTTTGGAGCAAAAAAGACAAACGTCCAGCTTTTGCTGCCACAGCAAAGGTGCCAGCGGGGAAAAGTGATGCTGCTTCTCACTGCCTCCTGGAACCCCTTCAAATGCCCCACACAATTTGGCCCTCTCTGCTTTCCTGAAAAGTCTATCCTCAAAAGCACCTTTTTTCACTTTCGGCGCTGTTTGGAGCAAAAAAGACAAACGTCCAGCTTTTGCTGCCACAGCAAAGGTGCCAGCGGGGAAAAGTGATGCTGCTTCTCACTGCCTCCTGGAACCCCTTCAAATGCCCCACACAATTTGGCCCTCTCTGCTTTCCTGCGCACTCTATCCTCAAAAGCACCTTTTTTCACTTTCGGCGCTGTTTGGAGCAAAAAAGACAAACGTCCAGCTTTTGCTGCCACAGCAAAGGTGCCAGCGGGGAAAAGTGATGCTGCTTCTCACTGCCTCCTGGAACCCCTTCAAATGCCCCACACAATTTGGCCCTCTCTGCTTTCCTGAGGACTCTATCCTCAAAAGCACCTTTTTTCACTTTCGGCGCTGTTTGGAGCAAAAAAGACAAACGTCCAGCTTTTGCTGCCACAGCAAAGGTGCCAGCGGGGAAAAGTGATGCTGGTCCTCACTGCCTCCTGGAACCCCTTCAAATGCCCCACACAATTTGGCCCTCTCTGCTTTCCTGCGCACTCTAGCCTCAAAAGCACCTTTTTTCACTTTCGCCGCTCTTTTGAGCAAAGAAAGAAAAACGTCCAGCTTTTGCTGCCACAGCAAAGGTGCCAGCGGGGAAAAGTGATGCTGGTCCTCACTGCCTCCTGGAACCCCTTCAAATGCCCCACACAATTTGGCCCTCTCTGCTTTCCTGCGCACTCTAGCCTCAAAAGCACCTTTTTTCACTTTCGCCGCTGTTTGGAGCAAAAAAAGACAAACGTCCAGCTTTTGCTGCCACAGCAAAGGTGCCAGCGGGGAAAAGTGATGCTGCTTCTCACTGCCTCCTGGAACCCCTTCAAATGCCCCACACAATTTGGCCCTCTCTGCTTTCCTGAAAAGTCTATCCTCAAAAGCACCTTTTTTCACTTTCGGCGCTGTTTGGAGCAAAAAAGACAAACGTCCAGCTTTTGCTGCCACAGCAAAGGTGCCAGCGGGGAAAAGTGATGCTGCTTCTCACTGCCTCCTGGAACCCCTTCAAATGCCCCACACAATTTGGCCCTCTGTGCTTTCCTGCGCACGCTATCCTCAAAAGCACCTTTTTTCACTTTCGGCGCTGTTTGGAGCAAAAAAGACAAACGTCCAGCTTTTGCTGCCACAGCAAAGGTGCCAGCGGGGAAAAGTGATGCTGCTTCTCACTGCCTCCTGGAACTCCTTCAAATGCCCCACACAATTTGGCCCTCTCTGCTTTCCTGAAAAGTCTATCCTCAAAAGCACCTTTTTTCACTTTCGGCGCCCTCCGGAGCAAAAAAGACAAACGTCCAGCTTTTGCTGCCACAGCAAAGGTGCCAGCGGGGAAAAGTGATGCTGCTTCTCACTGCCTCCTGGAACCCCTTCAAATGCCCCACACAATTTGGCCCTCTCTGCTTTCCTGCGCACTCTATCCTCAAAAGCACCTTTTTTCACTTTCGGCGCTGTTTGGAGCAAAAAAGACAAATGTCCAGCTTTTGCTGCCACAGCAAAGGTGCCAGCGGGGAAAAGTGATGCTGCTTCTCACTGCCTCCTGGAACCCCTTCAAATGCCCCACACAATTTGGCCCTCTCTGCTTTCCTGAAAAGTCTATCCTCAAAAGCACCTTTTTTCATTTTCGGCGCTGTTTGGAGCAAAAAAGACAAACGTCCAGCTTTAGCTGCCACAGCAAAGGTGCCAGCGGGGAAAAGTGATGCTGGTCCTCACTGCCTCCTGGAACCCCTTCAAATGCCCCAGACAATTTGGCCCTCTCTGCTTTCCTGAAAAGTCTATCCTCAAAAGCACCTTTTTTCACTTTCGGCGCTGTTTGGAGCAAAAAAGACAAACGTCCAGCTTTTGCTGCCACAGCAAAGGTGCCAGCGGGGAAAAGTGATGCTGCTTCTCACTGCCTCCTGGAACCCCTTCAAATGCCCCACACAATTTGGCCCTCTCTGCTTTCCTGAAAAGTCTATCCTCAAAAGCACCTTTTTTCACTTTCGGCGCTGTTTGGAGCAAAAAAGACAAACGTCCAGCTTTTGCTGCCACAGCAAAGGTGCCAGCGGGGAAAAGTGATGCTGCTTCTCACTGCCTCCTGGAACCCCTTCAAATGCCCCACACAATTTGGCCCTCTCTGCTTTCCTGCGCACTCTATCCTCAAAAGCACCTTTTTTCATTTTCGGCGCTGTTTGGAGCAAAAAAGACAAACGTCCAGCTTTTGCTGCCACAGCAAAGGTGCCAGCGGGGAAAAGTGATGCTGCTTCTCACTGCCTCCTGGAACCCCTTCAAATGCCCCACACAATTTGGCCCTCTCTGCTTTCCTGAGGACTCTATCCTCAAAAGCACCTTTTTTCACTTTCGGCGCTGTTTGGAGCAAAAAAGACAAACGTCCAGCTTTTGCTGCCACAGCAAAGGTGCCAGCGGGGAAAAGTGATGCTGGTCCTCACTGCCTCCTGGAACCCCTTCAAATGCCCCACACAATTTGGCCCTCTCTGCTTTCCTGCGCACTCTAGCCTCAAAAGCACCTTTTTTCACTTTCGCCGCTCTTTTGAGCAAAGAAAGAAAAACGTCCAGCTTTTGCTGCCACAGCAAAGGTGCCAGCGGGGAAAAGTGATGCTGGTCCTCACTGCCTCCTGGAACCCCTTCAAATGCCCCACACAATTTGGCCCTCTCTGCTTTCCTGCGCACTCTAGCCTCAAAAGCACCTTTTTTCACTTTCGCCGCTGTTTGGAGCAAAAAAAGACAAACGTCCAGCTTTTGCTGCCACAGCAAAGGTGCCAGCGGGGAAAAGTGATGCTGCTTCTCACTGCCTCCTGGAACCCCTTCAAATGCCCCACACAATTTGGCCCTCTCTGCTTTCCTGAAAAGTCTATCCTCAAAAGCACCTTTTTTCACTTTCGGCGCTGTTTGGAGCAAAAAAGACAAACGTCCAGCTTTTGCTGCCACAGCAAAGGTGCCAGCGGGGAAAAGTGATGCTGCTTCTCACTGCCTCCTGGAACCCCTTCAAATGCCCCACACAATTTGGCCCTCTCTGCTTTCCTGCGCACGCTATCCTCAAAAGCACCTTTTTTCACTTTCGGCGCTGTTTGGAGCAAAAAAGACAAACGTCCAGCTTTTGCTGCCACAGCAAAGGTGCCAGCGGGGAAAAGTGATGCTGCTTCTCACTGCCTCCTGGAACTCCTTCAAATGCCCCACACAATTTGGCCCTCTCTGCTTTCCTGAAAAGTCTATCCTCAAAAGCACCTTTTTTCACTTTCGGCGCCCTCCGGAGCAAAAAAGACAAACGTCCAGCTTTTGCTGCCACAGCAAAGGTGCCAGCGGGGAAAAGTGATGCTGCTTCTCACTGCCTCCTGGAACCCCTTCAAATGCCCCACACAATTTGGCCCTCTCTGCTTTCCTGCGCACTCTATCCTCAAAAGCACCTTTTTTCACTTTCGGCGCTGTTTGGAGCAAAAAAGACAAATGTCCAGCTTTTGCTGCCACAGCAAAGGTGCCAGCGGGGAAAAGTGATGCTGCTTCTCACTGCCTCCTGGAACCCCTTCAAATGCCCCACACAATTTGGCCCTCTCTGCTTTCCTGAAAAGTCTATCCTCAAAAGCACCTTTTTTCACTTTCGGCGCTGTTTGGAGCAAAAAAGACAAACGTCCAGCTTTTGCTGCCACAGCAAAGGTGCCAGCGGGGAAAAGTGATGCTGCTTCTCACTGCCTCCTGGAACCCCTTCAAATGCCCCACACAATTTGGCCCTCTCTGCTTTCCTGCGCACTCTATCCTCAAAAGCACCTTTTTTCACTTTCGGCGCTGTTTGGAGCAAAAAAGACAAACGTCCAGCTTTTGCTGCCACAGCAAAGGTGCCAGCGGGGAAAAGTGATGCTGATTCTCACTGCCTCCTGGAACCCCTTCAAATGCCCCACACAATTTGGCCCTCTCTGCTTTCCTGCGCACTCTATCCTCAAAAGCACCTTTTTTCACTTTCGGCGCTGTTTGGAGCAAAAAAGACAAACGTCCAGCTTTTGCTGCCACAGCAAAGGTGCCAGCGGGGAAAAGTGATGCTGCTTCTCACTGCCTCCTGGAACCCCTTCAAATGCCCCACACAATTTGGCCCTCTCTGATTTCCTGCGCACGCTATCCTCAAAAGCACCTTTTTTTCCCTTTCGGCGCCCTCCAGAGCAAAAAAGACAAACGTCCAGCTTTTGCTGCCAAAGCAAAGGTGCCAGCGGGGAAAAGTGATGCTGGTCCTCACTGCCTCCTGGAACCCCTTCAAATGCCCCACACAATTTGGCCCTCTCTGCTTTCCTGAAAAGTCTATCCTCAAAAGCACCTTTTTTCACTTTCGCCGCTGTTTGGAGCAAAAAAAGACAAACGTCCAGCTTTTGCTGCCACAGCAAAGGTGCCAGTGGGGAAAAGTGATGCTGGTCCTCACTGCCTCCTGGAACCCCTTCAAATGCCCCACACAATTTGGCCCTCTCTGCTTTCCTGCGCACTCTAGCCTCAAAAGCACCTTTTTTCACTTTCGCCGGTGTTTTGAGCAAAAAAAGACAAACGTCCAGCTTTTGCTGCCACAGCAAAGGTGCCAGCGGGGAAAAGTGATGCTGGTCCTCACTGCCTCCTGGAACCCCTTCAAATGCCCCACACAATTTGGCCCTCTCTGCTTTCTTGCGCACTCTAGCCTCAAAAGCACCTTTTTTCACTTTCGCCGGTGTTTTGAGCAAAAAAAGACAAACGTCCAGCTTTTGCTGCCACAGCAAAGGTGCCAGCGGGGAAAAGTGATGCTGGTCCTCACTGCCTCCTGGAACCCCTTCAAATGCCTTACACAATTTGGCCCTCTCTGCTTTCCTGCGCACTCTATCCTCAAAAGCACCTTTTTTCACTTTCGCCGCTCTTTTGAGCAAAAAAAGACAAACGTCCAGCTTTTGCTGCCACAGCAAAGGTGCCAGCGGGGAAAAGTGATGCTGGTCCTCACTGCCTCCTGGAACCCCTTCAAATGCCCCACACAATTTGGCCCTCTCTGCTTTCCTGCGCACTCTAGCCTCAAAAGCACCTTTTTTCACTTTCGCCGCTGTTTGGAGCAAAAAAAGACAAACGTCCAGCTTTTGCTGCCACAGCAAAGGTGCCAGCGGGGAAAAGTGATGCTGCTTCTCACTGCCTCCTGGAACCCCTTCAAATGCCCCACACAATTTGGCCCTCTCTGCTTTCCTGAGGACTCTATCCTCAAAAGCACCTTTTTTCACTTTCGGCGCTGTTTGGAGCAAAAAAGACAAACGTCCAGCTTTTGCTGCCACAGCAAAGGTGCCAGCGGGGAAAAGTGATGCTGCTTCTCACTGCCTCCTGGAACCCCTTCAAATGCCCCACACAATTTGGCCCTCTCTGCTTTCCTGAAAAGTCTATCCTCAAAAGCACCTTTTTTCACTTTCGGCGCTGTTTGGAGCAAAAAAGACAAACGTCCAGCTTTTGCTGCCACAGCAAAGGTGCCAGCGGGGAAAAGTGATGCTGCTTCTCACTGCCTCCTGGAACCCCTTCAAATGCCCCACACAATTTGGCCCTCTCTGCTTTCTTGCGCACTCTAGCCTCAAAAGCACCTTTTTTCACTTTCGCCGGTGTTTTGAGCAAAAAAAGACAAACGTCCAGCTTTTGCTGCCACAGCAAAGGTGCCAGCGGGGAAAAGTGATGCTGGTCCTCACTGCCTCCTGGAACCCCTTCAAATGCCCCACACAATTTGGCCCTCTCTGCTTTCCTGCGCACTCTAGCCTCAAAAGCACCTTTTTTCACTTTCGCCGCTCTTTTGAGCAAAGAAAGAAAAACGTCCAGCTTTTGCTGCCACAGCAAAGGTGCCAGCGGGGAAAAGTGATGCTGGTCCTCACTGCCTCCTGGAACCCCTTCAAATGCCCCACACAATTTGGCCCTCTCTGCTTTCCTGCGCACTCTAGCCTCAAAAGCACCTTTTTTCACTTTCGCCGCTGTTTGGAGCAAAAAAAGACAAACGTCCAGCTTTTGCTGCCACAGCAAAGGTGCCAGCGGGGAAAAGTGACGCTGCTTCTCACTGCCTCCTGGAACCCCTTCAAATGCCCCACACAATTTGGCCCTCTCTGCTTTCCTGAAAAGTCTATCCTCAAAAGCACCTTTTTTCACTTTCGGCGCTGTTTGGAGCAAAAAAGACAAACGTCCAGCTTTTGCTGCCACAGCAAAGGTGCCAGCGGGGAAAAGTGATGCTGCTTCTCACTGCCTCCTGGAACCCCTTCAAATGCCCCACACAATTTGGCCCTCTCTGCTTTCCTGCGCACGCTATCCTCAAAAGCACCTTTTTTCACTTTCGGCGCTGTTTGGAGCAAAAAAGACAAACGTCCAGCTTTTGCTGCCACAGCAAAGGTGCCAGCGGGGAAAAGTGATGCTGCTTCTCACTGCCTCCTGGAACTCCTTCAAATGCCCCACACAATTTGGCCCTCTCTGCTTTCCTGAAAAGTCTATCCTCAAAAGCACCTTTTTTCACTTTCGGCGCCCTCCGGAGCAAAAAAGACAAACGTCCAGCTTTTGCTGCCACAGCAAAGGTGCCAGCGGGGAAAAGTGATGCTGCTTCTCACTGCCTCCTGGAACCCCTTCAAATGCCCCACACAATTTGGCCCTCTCTGCTTTCCTGCGCACTCTATCCTCAAAAGCACCTTTTTTCACTTTCGGCGCTGTTTGGAGCAAAAAAGACAAATGTCCAGCTTTTGCTGCCACAGCAAAGGTGCCAGCGGGGAAAAGTGATGCTGCTTCTCACTGCCTCCTGGAACCCCTTCAAATGCCCCACACAATTTGGCCCTCTCTGCTTTCCTGAAAAGTCTATCCTCAAAAGCACCTTTTTTCACTTTCGGCGCTGTTTGGAGCAAAAAAGACAAACGTCCAGCTTTTGCTGCCACAGCAAAGGTGCCAGCGGGGAAAAGTGATGCTGCTTCTCACTGCCTCCTGGAACCCCTTCAAATGCCCCACACAATTTGGCCCTCTCTGCTTTCCTGCGCACTCTATCCTCAAAAGCACCTTTTTTCACTTTCGGCGCTGTTTGGAGCAAAAAAGACAAACGTCCAGCTTTTGCTGCCACAGCAAAGGTGCCAGCGGGGAAAAGTGATGCTGATTCTCACTGCCTCCTGGAACCCCTTCAAATGCCCCACACAATTTGGCCCTCTCTGCTTTCCTGCGCACTCTATCCTCAAAAGCACCTTTTTTCACTTTCGGCGCTGTTTGGAGCAAAAAAGACAAACGTCCAGCTTTTGCTGCCACAGCAAAGGTGCCAGCGGGGAAAAGTGATGCTGCTTCTCACTGCCTCCTGGAACCCCTTCAAATGCCCCACACAATTTGGCCCTCTCTGATTTCCTGCGCACGCTATCCTCAAAAGCACCTTTTTTTCCCTTTCGGCGCCCTCCAGAGCAAAAAAGACAAACGTCCAGCTTTTGCTGCCAAAGCAAAGGTGCCAGCGGGGAAAAGTGATGCTGGTCCTCACTGCCTCCTGGAACCCCTTCAAATGCCCCACACAATTTGGCCCTCTCTGCTTTCCTGAAAAGTCTATCCTCAAAAGCACCTTTTTTCACTTTCGCCGCTGTTTGGAGCAAAAAAAGACAAACGTCCAGCTTTTGCTGCCACAGCAAAGGTGCCAGTGGGGAAAAGTGATGCTGGTCCTCACTGCCTCCTGGAACCCCTTCAAATGCCCCACACAATTTGGCCCTCTCTGCTTTCCTGCGCACTCTAGCCTCAAAAGCACCTTTTTTCACTTTCGCCGGTGTTTTGAGCAAAAAAAGACAAACGTCCAGCTTTTGCTGCCACAGCAAAGGTGCCAGCGGGGAAAAGTGATGCTGGTCCTCACTGCCTCCTGGAACCCCTTCAAATGCCCCACACAATTTGGCCCTCTCTGCTTTCTTGCGCACTCTAGCCTCAAAAGCACCTTTTTTCACTTTCGCCGGTGTTTTGAGCAAAAAAAGACAAACGTCCAGCTTTTGCTGCCACAGCAAAGGTGCCAGCGGGGAAAAGTGATGCTGGTCCTCACTGCCTCCTGGAACCCCTTCAAATGCCTTACACAATTTGGCCCTCTCTGCTTTCCTGCGCACTCTATCCTCAAAAGCACCTTTTTTCACTTTCGCCGCTCTTTTGAGCAAAAAAAGACAAACGTCCAGCTTTTGCTGCCACAGCAAAGGTGCCAGCGGGGAAAAGTGATGCTGGTCCTCACTGCCTCCTGGAACCCCTTCAAATGCCCCACACAATTTGGCCCTCTCTGCTTTCCTGCGCACTCTAGCCTCAAAAGCACCTTTTTTCACTTTCGCCGCTGTTTGGAGCAAAAAAAGACAAACGTCCAGCTTTTGCTGCCACAGCAAAGGTGCCAGCGGGGAAAAGTGATGCTGCTTCTCACTGCCTCCTGGAACCCCTTCAAATGCCCCACACAATTTGGCCCTCTCTGCTTTCCTGAGGACTCTATCCTCAAAAGCACCTTTTTTCACTTTCGGCGCTGTTTGGAGCAAAAAAGACAAACGTCCAGCTTTTGCTGCCACAGCAAAGGTGCCAGCGGGGAAAAGTGATGCTGCTTCTCACTGCCTCCTGGAACCCCTTCAAATGCCCCACACAATTTGGCCCTCTCTGCTTTCCTGAAAAGTCTATCCTCAAAAGCACCTTTTTTCACTTTCGGCGCTGTTTGGAGCAAAAAAGACAAACGTCCAGCTTTTGCTGCCACAGCAAAGGTGCCAGCGGGGAAAAGTGATGCTGCTTCTCACTGCCTCCTGGAACCCCTTCAAATGCCCCACACAATTTGGCCCTCTCTGCTTTCTTGCGCACTCTAGCCTCAAAAGCACCTTTTTTCACTTTCGCCGGTGTTTTGAGCAAAAAAAGACAAACGTCCAGCTTTTGCTGCCACAGCAAAGGTGCCAGCGGGGAAAAGTGATGCTGGTCCTCACTGCCTCCTGGAACCCCTTCAAATGCCCCACACAATTTGGCCCTCTCTGCTTTCCTGCGCACTCTAGCCTCAAAAGCACCTTTTTTCACTTTCGCCGCTCTTTTGAGCAAAGAAAGAAAAACGTCCAGCTTTTGCTGCCACAGCAAAGGTGCCAGCGGGGAAAAGTGATGCTGGTCCTCACTGCCTCCTGGAACCCCTTCAAATGCCCCACACAATTTGGCCCTCTCTGCTTTCCTGCGCACTCTAGCCTCAAAAGCACCTTTTTTCACTTTCGCCGCTGTTTGGAGCAAAAAAAGACAAACGTCCAGCTTTTGCTGCCACAGCAAAGGTGCCAGCGGGGAAAAGTGACGCTGCTTCTCACTGCCTCCTGGAACCCCTTCAAATGCCCCACACAATTTGGCCCTCTCTGCTTTCCTGCGCACTCTATCCTCAAAAGCACCTTTTTTCACTTTCGGCGCTGTTTGGAGCAAAAAAGACAAACGTCCAGCTTTTGCTGCCACAGCAAAGGTGCCAGCGGGGAAAAGTGATGCTGCTTCTCACTGCCTCCTGGAACCCCTTCAAATGCCCCACACAATTTGGCCCTCTCTGCTTTCCTGAAAAGTCTATCCTCAAAAGCACCTTTTTTCACTTTCGGCGCCCTCCGGAGCAAAAAAGACAAACGTCCAGCTTTTGCTGCCACAGCAAAGGTGCCAGCGGGGAAAAGTGATGCTGCTTCTCACTGCCTCCTGGAACCCCTTCAAATGCCCCACACAATTTGGCCCTCTCTGCTTTCCTGCGCACTCTATCCTCAAAAGCACCTTTTTTCACTTTCGGCGCTGTTTGGAGCAAAAAAGACAAACGTCCAGCTTTTGCTGCCACAGCAAAGGTGCCAGCGGGGAAAAGTGATGCTGCTTCTCACTGCCTCCTGGAACCCCTTCAAATGCCCCACACAATTTGGCCCTCTCTGCTTTCCTGAGGACTCTATCCTCAAAAGCACCTTTTTTCACTTTCGGCGCTGTTTGGAGCAAAAAAGACAAACGTCCAGCTTTTGCTGCCACAGCAAAGGTGCCAGCGGGGAAAAGTGATGCTGCTTCTCACTGCCTCCTGGAACCCCTTCAAATGCCCCACACAATTTGGCCCTCTCTGCTTTCCTGAAAAGTCTATCCTCAAAAGCACCTTTTTTCACTTTCGGCGCTGTTTGGAGCAAAAAAGACAAACGTCCAGCTTTTGCTGCCACAGCAAAGGTGCCAGCGGGGAAAAGTGATGCTGCTTCTCACTGCCTCCTGGAACCCCTTCAAATGCCCCACACAATTTGGCCCTCTCTGCTTTCTTGCGCACTCTAGCCTCAAAAGCACCTTTTTTCACTTTCGCCGGTGTTTTGAGCAAAAAAAGACAAACGTCCAGCTTTTGCTGCCACAGCAAAGGTGCCAGCGGGGAAAAGTGATGCTGGTCCTCACTGCCTCCTGGAACCCCTTCAAATGCCCCACACAATTTGGCCCTCTCTGCTTTCCTGCGCACTCTAGCCTCAAAAGCACCTTTTTTCACTTTCGCCGCTCTTTTGAGCAAAGAAAGAAAAACGTCCAGCTTTTGCTGCCACAGCAAAGGTGCCAGCGGGGAAAAGTGATGCTGGTCCTCACTGCCTCCTGGAACCCCTTCAAATGCCCCACACAATTTGGCCCTCTCTGCTTTCCTGCGCACTCTAGCCTCAAAAGCACCTTTTTTCACTTTCGCCGCTGTTTGGAGCAAAAAAAGACAAACGTCCAGCTTTTGCTGCCACAGCAAAGGTGCCAGCGGGGAAAAGTGACGCTGCTTCTCACTGCCTCCTGGAACCCCTTCAAATGCCCCACACAATTTGGCCCTCTCTGCTTTCCTGCGCACTCTATCCTCAAAAGCACCTTTTTTCACTTTCGGCGCTGTTTGGAGCAAAAAAGACAAACGTCCAGCTTTTGCTGCCACAGCAAAGGTGCCAGCGGGGAAAAGTGATGCTGCTTCTCACTGCCTCCTGGAACCCCTTCAAATGCCCCACACAATTTGGCCCTCTCTGCTTTCCTGAAAAGTCTATCCTCAAAAGCACCTTTTTTCACTTTCGGCGCCCTCCGGAGCAAAAAAGACAAACGTCCAGCTTTTGCTGCCACAGCAAAGGTGCCAGCGGGGAAAAGTGATGCTGCTTCTCACTGCCTCCTGGAACCCCTTCAAATGCCCCACACAATTTGGCCCTCTCTGCTTTCCTGCGCACTCTATCCTCAAAAGCACCTTTTTTCACTTTCGGCGCTGTTTGGAGCAAAAAAGACAAATGTCCAGCTTTTGCTGCCACAGCAAAGGTGCCAGCGGGGAAAAGTGATGCTGCTTCTCACTGCCTCCTGGAACCCCTTCAAATGCCCCACACAATTTGGCCCTCTCTGCTTTCCTGCGCACTCTAGCCTCAAAAGCACCTTTTTTCACTTTCGCCGCTCTTTTGAGCAAAGAAAGACAAACGTCCAGCTTTTGCTGCCACAGCAAAGGTGCCAGCGGGGAAAAGTGATGCTGCTTCTCACTGCCTCCTGGAACCCCTTCAAATGCCCCACACAATTTGGCCCTCTCTGCTTTCCTGAAAAGTCTATCCTCAAAAGCACCTTTTTTCATTTTCGGCGCTGTTTGGAGCAAAAAAGACAAACGTCCAGCTTTAGCTGCCACAGCAAAGGTGCCAGCGGGGAAAAGTGATGCTGGTCCTCACTGCCTCCTGGAACCCCTTCAAATGCCCCAGACAATTTGGCCCTCTCTGCTTTCCTGAAAAGTCTATCCTCAAAAGCACCTTTTTTCACTTTCGGCGCTGTTTGGAGCAAAAAAGACAAACGTCCAGCTTTTGCTGCCACAGCAAAGGTGCCAGCGGGGAAAAGTGATGCTGCTTCTCACTGCCTCCTGGAACCCCTTCAAATGCCCCACACAATTTGGCCCTCTCTGCTTTCCTGAAAAGTCTATCCTCAAAAGCACCTTTTTTCACTTTCGGCGCTGTTTGGAGCAAAAAAGACAAACGTCCAGCTTTTGCTGCCACAGCAAAGGTGCCAGCGGGGAAAAGTGATGCTGCTTCTCACTGCCTCCTGGAACCCCTTCAAATGCCCCACACAATTTGGCCCTCTCTGCTTTCCTGAAAAGTCTATCCTCAAAAGCACCTTTTTTCACTTTCGGCGCTGTTTGGAGCAAAAAAGACAAACGTCCAGCTTTTGCTGCCACAGCAAAGGTGCCAGCGGGGAAAAGTGATGCTCCTTCTCACTGCCTCCTGGAACCCCTTCAAATGCCCCACACAATTTGGCCCTCTCTGCTTTCCTGCGCACTCTATCCTCAAAAGCACCTTTTTTCATTTTCGGCGCTGTTTGGAGCAAAAAAGACAAACGTCCAGCTTTTGCTGCCACAGCAAAGGTGCCAGCGGGGAAAAGTGATGCTGCTTCTCACTGCCTCCTGGAACCCCTTCAAATGCCCCACACAATTTGGCCCTCTCTGCTTTCCTGAGGACTCTATCCTCAAAAGCACCTTTTTTCACTTTCGGCGCTGTTTGGAGCAAAAAAGACAAACGTCCAGCTTTTGCTGCCACAGCAAAGGTGCCAGCGGGGAAAAGTGATGCTGGTCCTCACTGCCTCCTGGAACCCCTTCAAATGCCCCACACAATTTGGCCCTCTCTGCTTTCCTGCGCACTCTAGCCTCAAAAGCACCTTTTTTCACTTTCGCCGCTCTTTTGAGCAAAGAAAGAAAAACGTCCAGCTTTTGCTGCCACAGCAAAGGTGCCAGCGGGGAAAAGTGATGCTGGTCCTCACTGCCTCCTGGAACCCCTTCAAATGCCCCACACAATTTGGCCCTCTCTGCTTTCCTGCGCACTCTAGCCTCAAAAGCACCTTTTTTCACTTTCGCCGCTGTTTGGAGCAAAAAAAGACAAACGTCCAGCTTTTGCTGCCACAGCAAAGGTGCCAGCGGGGAAAAGTGATGCTGCTTCTCACTGCCTCCTGGAACCCCTTCAAATGCCCCACACAATTTGGCCCTCTCTGCTTTCCTGAAAAGTCTATCCTCAAAAGCACCTTTTTTCACTTTCGGCGCTGTTTGGAGCAAAAAAGACAAACGTCCAGCTTTTGCTGCCACAGCAAAGGTGCCAGCGGGGAAAAGTGATGCTGCTTCTCACTGCCTCCTGGAACCCCTTCAAATGCCCCACACAATTTGGCCCTCTGTGCTTTCCTGCGCACGCTATCCTCAAAAGCACCTTTTTTCACTTTCGGCGCTGTTTGGAGCAAAAAAGACAAACGTCCAGCTTTTGCTGCCACAGCAAAGGTGCCAGCGGGGAAAAGTGATGCTGCTTCTCACTGCCTCCTGGAACTCCTTCAAATGCCCCACACAATTTGGCCCTCTCTGCTTTCCTGAAAAGTCTATCCTCAAAAGCACCTTTTTTCACTTTCGGCGCCCTCCGGAGCAAAAAAGACAAACGTCCAGCTTTTGCTGCCACAGCAAAGGTGCCAGCGGGGAAAAGTGATGCTGCTTCTCACTGCCTCCTGGAACCCCTTCAAATGCCCCACACAATTTGGCCCTCTCTGCTTTCCTGCGCACTCTATCCTCAAAAGCACCTTTTTTCACTTTCGGCGCTGTTTGGAGCAAAAAAGACAAATGTCCAGCTTTTGCTGCCACAGCAAAGGTGCCAGCGGGGAAAAGTGATGCTGCTTCTCACTGCCTCCTGGAACCCCTTCAAATGCCCCACACAATTTGGCCCTCTCTGCTTTCCTGAAAAGTCTATCCTCAAAAGCACCTTTTTTCACTTTCGGCGCTGTTTGGAGCAAAAAAGACAAACGTCCAGCTTTTGCTGCCACAGCAAAGGTGCCAGCGGGGAAAAGTGATGCTGCTTCTCACTGCCTCCTGGAACCCCTTCAAATGCCCCACACAATTTGGCCCTCTCTGCTTTCCTGAAAAGTCTATCCTCAAAAGCACCTTTTTTCACTTTCGGCGCTGTTTGGAGCAAAAAAGACAAACGTCCAGCTTTTGCTGCCACAGCAAAGGTGCCAGCGGGGAAAAGTGATGCTGATTCTCACTGCCTCCTGGAACCCCTTCAAATGCCCCACACAATTTGGCCCTCTCTGCTTTCCTGCGCACTCTATCCTCAAAAGCACCTTTTTTCACTTTCGGCGCTGTTTGGAGCAAAAAAGACAAACGTCCAGCTTTTGCTGCCACAGCAAAGGTGCCAGCGGGGAAAAGTGATGCTGCTTCTCACTGCCTCCTGGAACCCCTTCAAATGCCCCACACAATTTGGCCCTCTCTGATTTCCTGCGCACGCTATCCTCAAAAGCACCTTTTTTTCCCTTTCGGCGCCCTCCAGAGCAAAAAAGACAAACGTCCAGCTTTTGCTGCCAAAGCAAAGGTGCCAGCGGGGAAAAGTGATGCTGGTCCTCACTGCCTCCTGGAACCCCTTCAAATGCCCCACACAATTTGGCCCTCTCTGCTTTCCTGAAAAGTCTATCCTCAAAAGCACCTTTTTTCACTTTCGCCGCTGTTTGGAGCAAAAAAAGACAAACGTCCAGCTTTTGCTGCCACAGCAAAGGTGCCAGTGGGGAAAAGTGATGCTGGTCCTCACTGCCTCCTGGAACCCCTTCAAATGCCCCACACAATTTGGCCCTCTCTGCTTTCCTGCGCACTCTAGCCTCAAAAGCACCTTTTTTCACTTTCGCCGGTGTTTTGAGCAAAAAAAGACAAACGTCCAGCTTTTGCTGCCACAGCAAAGGTGCCAGCGGGGAAAAGTGATGCTGGTCCTCACTGCCTCCTGGAACCCCTTCAAATGCCCCACACAATTTGTCCCTCTCTGCTTTCTTGCGCACTCTAGCCTCAAAAGCACCTTTTTTCACTTTCGCCGGTGTTTTGAGCAAAAAAAGACAAACGTCCAGCTTTTGCTGCCACAGCAAAGGTGCCAGCGGGGAAAAGTGATGCTGGTCCTCACTGCCTCCTGGAACCCCTTCAAATGCCTTACACAATTTGGCCCTCTCTGCTTTCCTGCGCACTCTATCCTCAAAAGCACCTTTTTTCACTTTCGCCGCTCTTTTGAGCAAAAAAAGACAAACGTCCAGCTTTTGCTGCCACAGCAAAGGTGCCAGCGGGGAAAAGTGATGCTGGTCCTCACTGCCTCCTGGAACCCCTTCAAATGCCCCACACAATTTGGCCCTCTCTGCTTTCCTGCGCACTCTAGCCTCAAAAGCACCTTTTTTCACTTTCGCCGCTGTTTGGAGCAAAAAAAGACAAACGTCCAGCTTTTGCTGCCACAGCAAAGGTGCCAGCGGGGAAAAGTGATGCTGCTTCTCACTGCCTCCTGGAACCCCTTCAAATGCCCCACACAATTTGGCCCTCTCTGCTTTCCTGCGCGCTATAGCCTCAAAAGCACCTTTTTTCACTTTCGGCGCTGTTTGGAGCAAAAAAGACAAACGTCCAGCTTTTGCTGCCACAGCAAAGGTGCCAGCGGGGAAAAGTGATGCTGCTTCTCACTGCCTCCTGGAACCCCTTCAAATGCCCCACACAATTTGGCCCTCTCTGCTTTCCTGCGCACTCTATCCTCAAAAGCACCTTTTTTCACTTTCGGCGCTGTTTGGAGCAAAAAAGACAAACGTCCAGCTTTTGCTGCCACAGCAAAGGTGCCAGCGGGGAAAAGTGATGCTGCTTCTCACTGCCTCCTGGAACCCCTTCAAATGCCCCACACAATTTGGCCCTCTCTGCTTTCCTGAGGACTCTATCCTCAAAAGCACCTTTTTTCACTTTCGGCGCTGTTTGGAGCAAAAAAGACAAACGTCCAGCTTTTGCTGCCACAGCAAAGGTGCCAGCGGGGAAAAGTGATGCTGCTTCTCACTGCCTCCTGGAACCCCTTCAAATGCCCCACACAATTTGGCCCTCTCTGCTTTCCTGAAAAGTCTATCCTCAAAAGCACCTTTTTTCACTTTCGGCGCCCTCCGGAGCAAAAAAGACAAACGTCCAGCTTTTGCTGCCACAGCAAAGGTGCCAGCGGGGAAAAGTGATGCTGCTTCTCACTGCCTCCTGGAACCCCTTCAAATGCCCCACACAATTTGGCCCTCTCTGCTTTCTTGCGCACTCTAGCCTCAAAAGCACCTTTTTTCACTTTCGCCGGTGTTTTGAGCAAAAAAAGACAAACGTCCAGCTTTTGCTGCCACAGCAAAGGTGCCAGCGGGGAAAAGTGATGCTGGTCCTCACTGCCTCCTGGAACCCCTTCAAATGCCCCACACAATTTGGCCCTCTCTGCTTTCCTGCGCACTCTAGCCTCAAAAGCACCTTTTTTCACTTTCGCCGCTCTTTTGAGCAAAGAAAGAAAAACGTCCAGCTTTTGCTGCCACAGCAAAGGTGCCAGCGGGGAAAAGTGATGCTGGTCCTCACTGCCTCCTGGAACCCCTTCAAATGCCCCACACAATTTGGCCCTCTCTGCTTTCCTGCGCACTCTATCCTCAAAAGCACCTTTTTTCACTTTCGGCGCTGTTTGGAGCAAAAAAGACAAACGTCCAGCTTTTGCTGCCACAGCAAAGGTGCCAGCGGGGAAAAGTGATGCTGCTTCTCACTGCCTCCTGGAACCCCTTCAAATGCCCCACACAATTTGGCCCTCTCTGCTTTCCTGAAAAGTCTATCCTCAAAAGCACCTTTTTTCACTTTCGGCGCCCTCCGGAGCAAAAAAGACAAACGTCCAGCTTTTGCTGCCACAGCAAAGGTGCCAGCGGGGAAAAGTGATGCTGCTTCTCACTGCCTCCTGGAACCCCTTCAAATGCCCCACACAATTTGGCCCTCTCTGCTTTCCTGCGCACTCTATCCTCAAAAGCACCTTTTTTCACTTTCGGCGCTGTTTGGAGCAAAAAAGACAAATGTCCAGCTTTTGCTGCCACAGCAAAGGTGCCAGCGGGGAAAAGTGATGCTGCTTCTCACTGCCTCCTGGAACCCCTTCAAATGCCCCACACAATTTGGCCCTCTCTGCTTTCCTGCGCACTCTAGCCTCAAAAGCACCTTTTTTCACTTTCGCCGCTCTTTTGAGCAAAGAAAGACAAACGTCCAGCTTTTGCTGCCACAGCAAAGGTGCCAGCGGGGAAAAGTGATGCTGCTTCTCACTGCCTCCTGGAACCCCTTCAAATGCCCCACACAATTTGGCCCTCTCTGCTTTCCTGAAAAGTCTATCCTCAAAAGCACCTTTTTTCATTTTCGGCGCTGTTTGGAGCAAAAAAGACAAACGTCCAGCTTTAGCTGCCACAGCAAAGGTGCCAGCGGGGAAAAGTGATGCTGGTCCTCACTGCCTCCTGGAACCCCTTCAAATGCCCCAGACAATTTGGCCCTCTCTGCTTTCCTGAAAAGTCTATCCTCAAAAGCACCTTTTTTCACTTTCGGCGCTGTTTGGAGCAAAAAAGACAAACGTCCAGCTTTTGCTGCCACAGCAAAGGTGCCAGCGGGGAAAAGTGATGCTGCTTCTCACTGCCTCCTGGAACCCCTTCAAATGCCCCACACAATTTGGCCCTCTCTGCTTTCCTGAAAAGTCTATCCTCAAAAGCACCTTTTTTCACTTTCGGCGCTGTTTGGAGCAAAAAAGACAAACGTCCAGCTTTTGCTGCCACAGCAAAGGTGCCAGCGGGGAAAAGTGATGCTGCTTCTCACTGCCTCCTGGAACCCCTTCAAATGCCCCACACAATTTGGCCCTCTCTGCTTTCCTGAAAAGTCTATCCTCAAAAGCACCTTTTTTCACTTTCGGCGCTGTTTGGAGCAAAAAAGACAAACGTCCAGCTTTTGCTGCCACAGCAAAGGTGCCAGCGGGGAAAAGTGATGCTCCTTCTCACTGCCTCCTGGAACCCCTTCAAATGCCCCACACAATTTGGCCCTCTCTGCTTTCCTGCGCACTCTATCCTCAAAAGCACCTTTTTTCATTTTCGGCGCTGTTTGGAGCAAAAAAGACAAACGTCCAGCTTTTGCTGCCACAGCAAAGGTGCCAGCGGGGAAAAGTGATGCTGCTTCTCACTGCCTCCTGGAACCCCTTCAAATGCCCCACACAATTTGGCCCTCTCTGCTTTCCTGAGGACTCTATCCTCAAAAGCACCTTTTTTCACTTTCGGCGCTGTTTGGAGCAAAAAAGACAAACGTCCAGCTTTTGCTGCCACAGCAAAGGTGCCAGCGGGGAAAAGTGATGCTGGTCCTCACTGCCTCCTGGAACCCCTTCAAATGCCCCACACAATTTGGCCCTCTCTGCTTTCCTGCGCACTCTAGCCTCAAAAGCACCTTTTTTCACTTTCGCCGCTCTTTTGAGCAAAGAAAGAAAAACGTCCAGCTTTTGCTGCCACAGCAAAGGTGCCAGCGGGGAAAAGTGATGCTGCTTCTCACTGCCTCCTGGAACCCCTTCAAATGCCCCACACAATTTGGCCCTCTCTGCTTTCCTGAAAAGTCTATCCTCAAAAGCACCTTTTTTCACTTTCGGCGCTGTTTGGAGCAAAAAAGACAAACGTCCAGCTTTTGCTGCCACAGCAAAGGTGCCAGCGGGGAAAAGTGATGCTGCTTCTCACTGCCTCCTGGAACCCCTTCAAATGCCCCACACAATTTGGCCCTCTCTGCTTTCCTGAAAAGTCTATCCTCAAAAGCACCTTTTTTCACTTTCGGCGCTGTTTGGAGCAAAAAAGACAAACGTCCAGCTTTTGCTGCCACAGCAAAGGTGCCAGCGGGGAAAAGTGATGCTGCTTCTCACTGCCTCCTGGAACCCCTTCAAATGCCCCACACAATTTGGCCCTCTCTGCTTTCCTGCGCACTCTATCCTCAAAAGCACCTTTTTTCATTTTCGGCGCTGTTTGGAGCAAAAAAGACAAACGTCCAGCTTTTGCTGCCACAGCAAAGGTGCCAGCGGGGAAAAGTGATGCTGCTTCTCACTGCCTCCTGGAACCCCTTCAAATGCCCCACACAATTTGGCCCTCTCTGCTTTCCTGAGGACTCTATCCTCAAAAGCACCTTTTTTCACTTTCGGCGCTGTTTGGAGCAAAAAAGACAAACGTCCAGCTTTTGCTGCCACAGCAAAGGTGCCAGCGGGGAAAAGTGATGCTGGTCCTCACTGCCTCCTGGAACCCCTTCAAATGCCCCACACAATTTGGCCCTCTCTGCTTTCCTGCGCACTCTAGCCTCAAAAGCACCTTTTTTCACTTTCGCCGCTCTTTTGAGCAAAGAAAGAAAAACGTCCAGCTTTTGCTGCCACAGCAAAGGTGCCAGCGGGGAAAAGTGATGCTGGTCCTCACTGCCTCCTGGAACCCCTTCAAATGCCCCACACAATTTGGCCCTCTCTGCTTTCCTGCGCACTCTAGCCTCAAAAGCACCTTTTTTCACTTTCGCCGCTGTTTGGAGCAAAAAAAGACAAACGTCCAGCTTTTGCTGCCACAGCAAAGGTGCCAGCGGGGAAAAGTGATGCTGCTTCTCACTGCCTCCTGTAACCCCTTCAAATGCCCCACACAATTTGGCCCTCTCTGCTTTCCTGCGCACGCTATCCTCAAAAGCACCTTTTTTCACTTTCGGCGCTGTTTGGAGCAAAAAAGACAAACGTCCAGCTTTTGCTGCCACAGCAAAGGTGCCAGCGGGGAAAAGTGATGCTGCTTCTCACTGCCTCCTGGAACCCCTTCAAATGCCCCAGACAATTTGGCCCTCTCTGCTTTCCTGCGCACTCTATCCTCAAAAGCACCTTTTTTCATTTTCGGCGCTGTTTGGAGCAAAAAAGACAAACGTCCAGCTTTAGCTGCCACAGCAAAGGTGCCAGCGGGGAAAAGTGATGCTGGTCCTCACTGCCTCCTGGAACCCCTTCAAATGCCCCAGACAATTTGGCCCTCTCTGCTTTCCTGCGCACTCTATCCTCAAAAGCACCTTTTTTCACTTTCGGCGCTGTTTGGAGCAAAAAAGACAAACGTCCAGCTTTTGCTGCCACAGCAAAGGTGCCAGCGGGGAAAAGTGATGCTGCTTCTCGCTGCCTCCTGGAACCCCTTCAAATGCCCCAGACAATTTGGCCCTCTCTGCTTTCCTGCGCACTCTATCCTCAAAAGCACCTTTTTTCACTTTCGGCGCTGTTTGGAGCAAAAAAGACAAACGTCCAGCTTTTGCTGCCACAGCAAAGGTGCCAGCGGGGAAAAGTGATGCTGCTTCTCACTGCCTCCTGGAACTCCTTCAAATGCCCCACACAATTTGGCCCTCTCTGCTTTCCTGAAAAGTCTATCCTCAAAAGCACCTTTTTTCACTTTCGGCGCTGTTTGGAGCAAAAAAGACAAACGTCCAGCTTTTGCTGCCACAGCAAAGGTGCCAGCGGGGAAAAGTGATGCTGCTTCTCACTGCCTCCTGGAACCCCTTCAAATGCCCCACACAATTTGGCCCTCTGTGCTTTCCTGCGCACGCTATCCTCAAAAGCACCTTTTTTCACTTTCGGCGCTGTTTGGAGCAAAAAAGACAAACGTCCAGCTTTTGCTGCCACAGCAAAGGTGCCAGCGGGGAAAAGTGATGCTGCTTCTCACTGCCTCCTGGAACTCCTTCAAATGCCCCACACAATTTGGCCCTCTCTGCTTTCCTGAAAAGTCTATCCTCAAAAGCACCTTTTTTCACTTTCGGCGCTGTTTGGAGCAAAAAAGACAAACGTCCAGCTTTTGCTGCCACAGCAAAGGTGCCAGCGGGGAAAAGTGATGCTGCTTCTCACTGCCTCCTGGAACCCCTTCAAATGCCCCACACAATTTGGTCCTCTCTGCTTTCCTGAGGACTCTATCCTCAAAAGCACCTTTTTTCACTTTCGGCGCTGTTTGGAGCAAAAAAGACAAACGTCCAGCTTTTGCTGCCACAGCAAAGGTGCCAGCGGGGAAAAGTGATGCTGCTTCTCACTGCCTCCTGGAACCCCTTCAAATGCCCCACACAATTTGGCCCTCTCTGCTTTCCTGAAAAGTCTATCCTCACAAGCACCTTTTTTCACTTTCGCCGCTGTTTGGAGCAAAAAAGACAAACGTCCAGCTTTTGCTGCCACAGCAAAGGTGCCAGCGGGGAAAAGTGATGCTGCTTCTCACTGCCTCCTGGAACCCCTTCAAATGCCCCACACAATTTGGCCCTCTCTGCTTTCCTGCGCACTCTATCCTCAAAAGCACCTTTTTTCACTTTCGGCGCTGTTTGGAGCAAAAAAGACAAACGTCCAGCTTTTGCTGCCACAGCAAAGGTGCCAGCGGGGAAAAGTGATGCTGCTTCTCACTGCCTCCTGGAACCCCTTCAAATGCCCCACACAATTTGGCCCTCTCTGCTTTCCTGCGCACTCTATCCTCAAAAGCACCTTTTTTCATTTTCGGCGCTGTTTGGAGCAAAAAAGACAAACGTCCAGCTTTTGCTGCCACAGCAAAGGTGCCAGCGGGGAAAAGTGATGCTGCTTCTCACTGCCTCCTGGAACCCCTTCAAATGCCCCACACAATTTGGCCCTCTCTGCTTTCCTGAGGACTCTATCCTCAAAAGCACCTTTTTTCACTTTCGGCGCTGTTTGGAGCAAAAAAGACAAACGTCCAGCTTTTGCTGCCACAGCAAAGGTGCCAGCGGGGAAAAGTGATGCTGCTTCTCACTGCCTCCTGGAACCCCTTCAAATGCCCCACACAATTTGGCCCTCTCTGCTTTCCTGAGGACTCTATCCTCAAAAGCACCTTTTTTCACTTTCGGCGCTGTTTGGAGCAAAAAAGACAAACGTCCAGCTTTTGCTGCCACAGCAAAGGTGCCAGCGGGGAAAAGTGATGCTGCTTCTCACTGCCTCCTGGAACCCCTTCAAATGCCCCACACAATTTGGCCCTCTCTGCTTTCCTGCGCACTCTATCCTCAAAAGCACCTTTTTTCACTTTCGGCGCTGTTTGGAGCAAAAAAGACAAACGTCCAGCTTTTGCTGCCACAGCAAAGGTGCCAGCGGGGAAAAGTGATGCTGCTTCTCACTGCCTCCTGGAACCCCTTCAAATGCCCCACACAATTTGGCCCTCTCTGCTTTCGTGCGCACTCTATCCTCAAAAGCACCTTTTTTCACTTTCGGCGCTGTTTGGAGCAAAAAAGACAAACGTCCAGCTTTTGCTGCCACAGCAAAGGTGCCAGCGGGGAAAAGTGATGCTGCTTCTCACTGCCTCCTGGAACCCCTTCAAATGCCCCACACAATTTGGCCCTCTCTGCTTTCCTGCGCACTCTATCCTCAAAAGCACCTTTTTTCACTTTCGGCGCTGTTTGGAGCAAAAAAGACAAACGTCCAGCTTTTGCTGCCACAGCAAAGGTGCCAGCGGGGAAAAGTGATGCTGCTTCTCACTGCCTCCTGGAACCCCTTCAAATGCCCCACACAATTTGGCCCTCTCTGCTTCCTGCGCACTCTATCCTCAAAAGCACCTTTTTTCATTTTCGGCGCTGTTTGGAGCAAAAAAGACAAACGTCCAGCTTTTGCTGCCACAGCAAAGGTGCCAGCGGGGAAAAGTGATGCTGCTTCTCACTGCCTCCTGGAACCCCTTCAAATGCCCCACACAATTTGGCCCTCTCTGATTTCCTGCGCACGCTATCCTCAAAAGCACCTTTTTTTCCCTTTCGGCGCCCTCCAGAGCAAAAAAGACAAACGTCCAGCTTTTGCTGCCACAGCAAAGGTGCCAGCGGGGAAAAGTGATGCTGGTCCTCACTGCCTCCTGGAACCCCTTCAAATGCCTTACACAATTTGGCCCTCTCTGCTTTCCTGCGCACTCTAGCCTCAAAAGCACCTTTTTTCACTTTCGCCGCTCTTTTGAGCAAAAAAAGACAAACGTCCAGCTTTTGCTGCCACAGCAAAGGTGCCAGCGGGGAAAAGTGATGCTGGTCCTCACTGCCTCCTGGAACCCCTTCAAATGCCCCACACAATTTGGCCCTCTCTGCTTTCTTGCGCACTCTAGCCTCAAAAGCACCTTTTTTCACTTTCGCCTCTGTTCGGAGCAAAAAAAGACAAACGTCCAGCTTTTGCTGCCACAGCAAAGGTGCCAGCGGGGAAAAGTGATGCTGGTCCTCACTGCCTCCTGGAACCCCTTCAAATGCCCCACACAATTTGGCCCTCTCTGCTTTCCTGCGCACTCTAGCCTCAAAAGCACCTTTTTTCACTTTCGCCGGTGTTTTGAGCAAAAAAAGACAAACGTCCAGCTTTTGCTGCCACAGCAAAGGTGCCAGCGGGGAAAAGTGATGCTGGTCCTCACTGCCTCCTGGAACCCCTTCAAATGCCCCACACAATTTGGCCCTCTCTGCTTTCCTGCGCACTCTATCCTCAAAAGCACCTTTTTTCACTTTCGGCGCTGTTTGGAGCAAAAAAGACAAACGTCCAGCTTTTGCTGCCACAGCAAAGGTGCCAGCGGGGAAAAGTGATGCTGCTTCTCACTGCCTCCTGGAACCCCTTCAAATGCCCCACACAATTTGGCCCTCTCTGCTTTCCTGAGGACTCTATCCTCAAAAGCACCTTTTTTCACTTTCGGCGCTGTTTGGAGCAAAAAAGACAAACGTCCAGCTTTTGCTGCCACAGCAAAGGTGCCAGCGGGGAAAAGTGATGCTGCTTCTCACTGCCTCCTGGAACCCCTTCAAATGCCCCACACAATTTGGCCCTCTCTGCTTTCCTGAAAAGTCTATCCTCAAAAGCACCTTTTTTCACTTTCGGCGCCCTCTGGAGCAAAAAAGACAAACGTCCAGCTTTTGCTGCCACAGCAAAGGTGCCAGCGGGGAAAAGTGATGCTGCTTCTCACTGCCTCCTGGAACCCCTTCAAATGCCCCACACAATTTGGCCCTCTCTGCTTTCTTGCGCACTCTAGCCTCAAAAGCACCTTTTTTCACTTTCGCCG
>NW_028128649.1:0-46200 GCF_965231255.1 Vanellus vanellus | reverse complement strand
GCCGAAAGGGAAAATAGGTTCTTTTGAGGATGGAGTCCGCAGGAAAGCAGAGAGGGCCAAATTGTCTGTGGCATTTGAAAGGGTTCCAGGAGGCAGTGAGAACCAGCATTACTTTTCCCCGCTGGCACCTTTGCTGTGGCAGCAAAAGCTGGACGTTTGTCTTTTTGCTCCGGAGGTTGCCGAAAGCGAAAACAGGTGCTTTTGAGGATGGAGTCCGCAGGAAAGCAGAGAGGGCCAAATTGTCTGGGGCATTTGAAGAGGTTCCAGGAGGCAGTGAGAACCAGCATTACTTTTCCCCGCTGGCACCTTTGCTGTGGCAGCAAAAGCTGGACGTTTGTCTTTTTTGCTCCGGAGGCTGCCGAAAGCGAAAACAGGTGCTTTTGAGGATGGAGTCCGCAGGAAAGCAGAGAGGGCCAAATTGTCTGGGGCATTTGAAAGGGTTCCAGGAGGCAGTGAGAACCAGCATTACTTTTCCCCGCTGGCACCTTTGCTGTGGCAGCAAAAGCTGGACGTTTGTCTTTTTTGCTCCGGAGGCTGCCGAAAGCGAAAACAGGTGCTTTTGAGGATGGAGTCCGCAGGAAAGCAGAGAGGGCCAAATTGTCTGGGGCATTTGAACAGGTTCCAGGAGGCAGTGAGAACCAGCATTACTTTTCCCCGCTGGCACCTTTGCTGTGGCAGCAAAAGCTGGACGTTTGTCTTTTTACCACCGGAGGGCGCCGAAAGTGAAAAAAGGCGCTTTTGAGGATAGAGTCCGCAGGAAAGCAGAGAGGGCTTAATTGTCTGGGGCATTTGAAAGGGTTCCAGGAGGCAGTGAGAACCAGCATTACTTTTCCCCGCTGGCACCTTTGCTGTGGCAGCAAAAGCTGGACGTTTGTCTTTTTTGCTCCGGAGGCTGCCGAAAGCGAAAACAGGTGCTTTTGAGGATGGAGTCCGCAGGAAAGCAGAGAGGGCCAAATTGTCTGGGGCATTTGAACAGGTTCCAGGAGGCAGTGAGAACCAGCATTACTTTTCCCCGCTGGCACCTTTGCTGTGGCAGCAAAAGCTGGACGTTTGTCTTTTTTGCTCCGGAGGCTGCCGAAAGCGAAAACAGGTGCTTTTGAGGATGGAGTCCGCAGGAAAGCAGAGAGGGCCAAATTGTCTGGGGCATTTGAAAGGGTTCCAGGAGGCAGTGAGAACCAGCATTACTCTTCCCCTCTGGCACCTTTGCTGTGGCAGCAAAAGCTGGACGTTTGTCTTTTTTGCTCCGGAGGCTGCCGAAAGCGAAAACAGGTGCTTTTGAGGATGGAGTCCACAGGAAAGCAGAGAGGGCCAAATTGTCTGTGGCATTTGAAAGGGTTCCAGGAGGCAGTGAGAACCAGCATTACTTTTCCCCGCTGGCACCTTTGCTGTGGCAGCAAAAGCTGGACGTTTGTCTTTTTTGCTCCGGAGGCTGCCGAAAGCGAAAATAGGTGCTTTTGAGGATGGAGTCCGCAGGAAAGCAGAGAGGGCCAAATTGTCTGTGGCATTTGAAAGAGTTCCAGGAGGCAGTGAGAACCAGCATCACTTTTCCCCGCTGGCACCTTTGCTGTGGCAGCAAAAGCTGGACGTTTGTCTTTTTACCACCGGAGGGCGCCGAAAGTGAAAAAAGGCGCTTTTGAGGATAGAGTCCGCAGGAAAGCAGAGAGGGCTTAATTGTCTGGGGCATTTGAAAGGGTTCCAGGAGGCAGTGAAAACCAGCATTACTTTTCCCCGCTGGCACCTTTGCTGTGGCAGCAAAAGCTGGACGTTTGTCTTTTTTGCTCCGGAGGCTGCCGAAAGCGAAAACAGGTGCTTTTGAGGATGGAGTCCGCAGGAAAGCAGAGAGGGCCAAATTGTCTGGGGCATTTGAAAGGGTTCCAGGAGGCAGTGAGAACCAGCATTACTTTTCCCCGCTGGCACCTTTGCTGTGGCAGCAAAAGCTGGACGTTTGTCTTTTTTGCTCCGGAGGTTGCCGAAAGCGAAAACAGGTGCTTTTGAGGATGGAGTCCGCAGGAAAGCAAGAGAGGGCCAAATTGTCTGTGGCATTTGAAGGAGTTCCAGGAGGCAGTGAGAACCAGCATTACTTTTCCCTGCTGGCATTTTGCTGTGGCAGCAAAAGCTGGACGTTTGTCTTTTTTGCTCCGGAGGGCGCCGAAAGCAAAAATAGGTGCTTTTGAGGATGGAGTCCGCAGGAAAGCAGAGAGGGCCAAATTGTCTGTGGCATTTGAAAGGGTTCCAGGAGGCAGTGAGAACCAGCAGTACTTTTCCCCGCTGGCACCTTTGCTGTGGCAGCAAAAGCTGGACGTTTGTCTTTTTTGCTCCGGAGGCTGCCGAAAGCGAAAACAGGTGCTTTTGAGGATGGAGTCCGCAGGAAAGCAGAGAGGGCCAAATTGTCTGTGGCATTTGAAAGGGTTCCAGGAGGCAGTGAGAACCAGCATTACTTTTCCCCGCTGGCATCTTTGCTGTGGCAGCAAAAGCTGGACGTTTGTCTTTTTTGCTCCGGAGGGCGCCGAAAGGGAAAATAGGTTCTTTTGAGGATGGAGTCCGCAGGAAAGCAGAGAGGGCCAAATTGTCTGTGGCATTTGAAAGGGTTCCAGGAGGCAGTGAGAACCAGCATTACTTTTCCCCGCTGGCACCTTTGCTGTGGCAGCAAAAGCTGGACGTTTGTCTTTTTTGCTCCGGAGGCTGCCGAAAGCGAAAACAGGTGCTTTTGAGGATGGAGTCCGCAGGAAAGCAGAGAGGGCCAAATTGTCTGGGGCATTTGAAGAGGTTCCAGGAGGCAGTGAGAACCAGCATTACTTTTCCCCGCTGGCACCTTTGCTGTGGCAGCAAAAGCTGGACGTTTGTCTTTTTTGCTCCGGAGGTTGCCGAAAGCGAAAACAGGTGCTTTTGAGGATGGAGTCCGCAGGAAAGCAGAGAGGGCCAAATTGTCTGGGGCATTTGAAGAGGTTCCAGGAGGCAGTGAGAACCAGCATTACTTTTCCCCGCTGGCACCTTTGCTGTGGCAGCAAAAGCTGGACGTTTGTCTTTTTTGCTCCGGAGGCTGCCGAAAGCGAAAACAGGTGCTTTTGAGGATGGAGTCCGCAGGAAAGCAGAGAGGGCCAAATTGTCTGGGGCATTTGAAAGGGTTCCAGGAGGCAGTGAGAACCAGCATTACTTTTCCCCGCTGGCACCTTTGCTGTGGCAGCAAAAGCTGGACGTTTGTCTTTTTTGCTCCGGAGGCTGCCGAAAGCGAAAACAGGTGCTTTTGAGGATGGAGTCCGCAGGAAAGCAGAGAGGGCCAAATTGTCTGGGGCATTTGAACAGGTTCCAGGAGGCAGTGAGAACCAGCATTACTTTTCCCCGCTGGCACCTTTGCTGTGGCAGCAAAAGCTGGACGTTTGTCTTTTTACCACCGGAGGGCGCCGAAAGTGAAAAAAGGCGCTTTTGAGGATAGAGTCCGCAGGAAAGCAGAGAGGGCTTAATTGTCTGGGGCATTTGAAAGGGTTCCAGGAGGCAGTGAGAACCAGCATTACTTTTCCCCGCTGGCACCTTTGCTGTGGCAGCAAAAGCTGGACGTTTGTCTTTTTTGCTCCGGAGGCTGCCGAAAGCGAAAACAGGTGCTTTTGAGGATGGAGTCCGCAGGAAAGCAGAGAGGGCCAAATTGTCTGGGGCATTTGAACAGGTTCCAGGAGGCAGTGAGAACCAGCATTACTTTTCCCCGCTGGCACCTTTGCTGTGGCAGCAAAAGCTGGACGTTTGTCTTTTTTGCTCCGGAGGCTGCCGAAAGCGAAAACAGGTGCTTTTGAGGATGGAGTCCGCAGGAAAGCAGAGAGGGCCAAATTGTCTGGGGCATTTGAAAGGGTTCCAGGAGGCAGTGAGAACCAGCATTACTCTTCCCCTCTGGCACCTTTGCTGTGGCAGCAAAAGCTGGACGTTTGTCTTTTTTGCTCCGGAGGCTGCCGAAAGCGAAAACAGGTGCTTTTGAGGATGGAGTCCACAGGAAAGCAGAGAGGGCCAAATTGTCTGTGGCATTTGAAAGGGTTCCAGGAGGCAGTGAGAACCAGCATTACTTTTCCCCGCTGGCACCTTTGCTGTGGCAGCAAAAGCTGGACGTTTGTCTTTTTTGCTCCGGAGGCTGCCGAAAGCGAAAATAGGTGCTTTTGAGGATGGAGTCCGCAGGAAAGCAGAGAGGGCCAAATTGTCTGTGGCATTTGAAAGAGTTCCAGGAGGCAGTGAGAACCAGCATCACTTTTCCCCGCTGGCACCTTTGCTGTGGCAGCAAAAGCTGGACGTTTGTCTTTTTACCACCGGAGGGCGCCGAAAGTGAAAAAAGGCGCTTTTGAGGATAGAGTCCGCAGGAAAGCAGAGAGGGCTTAATTGTCTGGGGCATTTGAAAGGGTTCCAGGAGGCAGTGAAAACCAGCATTACTTTTCCCCGCTGGCACCTTTGCTGTGGCAGCAAAAGCTGGACGTTTGTCTTTTTTGCTCCGGAGGCTGCCGAAAGCGAAAACAGGTGCTTTTGAGGATGGAGTCCGCAGGAAAGCAGAGAGGGCCAAATTGTCTGGGGCATTTGAAAGGGTTCCAGGAGGCAGTGAGAACCAGCATTACTTTTCCCCGCTGGCACCTTTGCTGTGGCAGCAAAAGCTGGACGTTTGTCTTTTTTGCTCCGGAGGTTGCCGAAAGCGAAAACAGGTGCTTTTGAGGATGGAGTCCGCAGGAAAGCAAGAGAGGGCCAAATTGTCTGTGGCATTTGAAGGAGTTCCAGGAGGCAGTGAGAACCAGCATTACTTTTCCCTGCTGGCATTTTGCTGTGGCAGCAAAAGCTGGACGTTTGTCTTTTTTGCTCCGGAGGGCGCCGAAAGCAAAAATAGGTGCTTTTGAGGATGGAGTCCGCAGGAAAGCAGAGAGGGCCAAATTGTCTGTGGCATTTGAAAGGGTTCCAGGAGGCAGTGAGAACCAGCAGTACTTTTCCCCGCTGGCACCTTTGCTGTGGCAGCAAAAGCTGGACGTTTGTCTTTTTTGCTCCGGAGGCTGCCAAAAGCGAAAACAGGTGCTTTTGAGGATGGAGTCCGCAGGAAAGCAGAGAGGGCCAAATTGTCTGTGGCATTTGAAAGGGTTCCAGGAGGCAGTGAGAACCAGCATTACTTTTCCCCGCTGGCATCTTTGCTGTGGCAGCAAAAGCTGGACGTTTGTCTTTTTTGCTCCGGAGGGCGCCGAAAGGGAAAATAGGTTCTTTTGAGGATGGAGTCCGCAGGAAAGCAGAGAGGGCCAAATTGTCTGTGGCATTTGAAAGGGTTCCAGGAGGCAGTGAGAACCAGCATTACTTTTCCCCGCTGGCACCTTTGCTGTGGCAGCAAAAGCTGGACGTTTGTCTTTTTTGCTCCGGAGGCTGCCGAAAGCGAAAACAGGTGCTTTTGAGGATGGAGTCCGCAGGAAAGCAGAGAGGGCCAAATTGTCTGGGGCATTTGAAGAGGTTCCAGGAGGCAGTGAGAACCAGCATTACTTTTCCCCGCTGGCACCTTTGCTGTGGCAGCAAAAGCTGGACGTTTGTCTTTTTTGCTCCGGAGGCTGCCGAAAGCGAAAACAGGTGCTTTTGAGGATGGAGTCCGCAGGAAAGCAGAGAGGGCCAAATTGTCTGGGGCATTTGAAAGGGTTCCAGGAGGCAGTGAGAACCAGCATTACTTTTCCCCGCTGGCACCTTTGCTGTGGCAGCAAAAGCTGGACGTTTGTCTTTTTTGCTCCGGAGGCTGCCGAAAGCGAAAACAGGTGCTTTTGAGGATGGGATCCACAGGAAAGCAGAGAGGGCCAAATTGTCTGTGGCATTTGAAAGGGTTCCAGGAGGCAGTGAGAACCAGCATTACTTTTCCCCGCTGGCACCTTTGCTGTGGCAGCAAAAGCTGGACGTTTGTCTTTTTTGCTCCGGAGGCTGCCGAAAGCGAAAATAGGTGCTTTTGAGGATGGAGTCCGCAGGAAAGCAGAGAGGGCCAAATTGTCTGGGGCATTTGAAAGAGTTCCAGGAGGCAGTGAGAACCAGCATTACTTTTCCCCGCTGGCACCTTTGCTGTGGCAGCAAAAGCTGGACGTTTGTCTTTTTTGCTCCGGAGGCTGCCGAAAGCGAAAACAGGTGCTTTTGAGGATGGAGTCCGCAGGAAAGCAGAGAGGGCCAAATTGTCTGGGGCATTTGAACAGGTTCCAGGAGGCAGTGAGAACCAGCATTACTTTTCCCCGCTGGCACCTTTGCTGTGGCAGCAAAAGCTGGACGTTTGTCTTTTTACCACCGGAGGGCGCCGAAAGTGAAAAAAGGCGCTTTTGAGGATAGCGTCCGCAGGAAAGCAGAGAGGGCTTAATTGTCTGGGGCATTTGAAAGGGTTCCAGGAGGCAGTGAGAACCAGCATTACTTTTCCCCGCTGGCACCTTTGCTGTGGCAGCAAAAGCTGGACGTTTGTCTTTTTACCACCGGAGGGCGCCGAAAGTGAAAAAAGGCGCTTTTGAGGATAGAGTCCGCAGGAAAGCAGAGAGGGCCAAATTGTCTGTGGCATTTGAAAGGGTTCCAGGAGGCAGTGAGAACCAGCATTACTTTTCTCCGCTGGCACCTTTGCTGTAGCAGCAAAAGCTGGACGTTTGTCTTTTTACCACCGGAGGGCGCCGAAAGTGAAAAAAGGCGCTTTTGAGGATAGAGTCCGCAGGAAAGCAGAGAGGGCCAAATTGTCTGTGGCATTTGAAAGGGTTCCAGGAGGCAGTGAGAACCAGCATTACTTTTCCCCGCTGGCACCTTTGCTGTGGCAGCAAAAGCTGGACGTTTGTCTTTTTTGCTCCGGAGGCTGCCGAAAGCGAAAACAGGTGCTTTTGAGGATGGAGTCCGCAGGAAAGCAGAGAGGGCCAAATTGTCTGTGGCATTTGAAAGGGTTCCAGGAGGCAGTGAGAACCAGCATTACTTTTCCCCGCTGGCACCTTTGCTGTGGCAGCAAAAGCTGGACGTTTGTCTTTTTTGCTCCGGAGGCTGCCGAAAGCGAAAACAGGTGCTTTTGAGGATGGAGTCCGCAGGAAAGCAGAGAGGGCCAAATTGTCTGGGGCATTTGAACAGGTTCCAGGAGGCAGTGAGAACCAGCATTACTTTTCCCCGCTGGCACCTTTGCTGTGGCAGCAAAAGCTGGACGTTTGTCTTTTTACCACCGGAGGGCGCCGAAAGTGAAAAAAGGCGCTTTTGAGGATAGAGTCCGCAGGAAAGCAGAGAGGGCTTAATTGTCTGTGGCATTTGAAAGGGTTCCAGGAGGCAGTGAGAACCAGCATTACTCTTCCCCGCTGGCACCTTTGCTGTGGCAGCAAAAGCTGGACGTTTGTCTTTTTTGCTCCGGAGGCTGCCGAAAGCGAAAACAGGTGCTTTTGAGGATGGAGTCCACAGGAAAGCAGAGAGGGCCAAATTGTCTGTGGCATTTGAAAGGGTTCCAGGAGGCAGTGAGAACCAGCATTACTTTTCCCCGCTGGCACCTTTGCTGTGGCAGCAAAAGCTGGACGTTTGTCTTTTTTGCTCCGGAGGTTGCCGAAAGCGAAAACAGGTGCTTTTGAGGATGGAGTCCGCAGGAAAGCAGAGAGGGCCAAATTGTCTGTGGCATTTGAAAGGGTTCCAGGAGGCAGTGAGAACCACCATTACTTTTCCCCGCTGGCACCTTTGCTGTGGCAGCAAAAGCTGGACGTTTGTCTTTTTTGCTCCGGAGGTTGCCGAAAGCGAAAACAGGTGCTTTTGAGGATGGAGTCCGCAGGAAAGCAGAGAGGGCCAAATTGTCTGTGGCATTTGAAAGGGTTCCAGGAGGCAGTGAGAACCAGCATTACTTTTCCCCGCTGGCACCTTTGCTGTGGCAGCAAAAGCTGGACGTTTGTCTTTTTTGCTCCGGAGGGCGCCGAAAGCGAAAACAGGTGCTTTTGAGGATGGAGTCCGCAGGAAAGCAGAGAGGGCCAAATTGTCTGTGGCATTTGAAAGGGTTCCAGGAGGCAGTGAGAACCAGCATTACTTTTCCCCGCTGGCACCTTTGCTGTGGCAGCAAAAGCTGGACGTTTGTCTTTTTTGCTCCGGAGGCTGCCGAAAGCGAAAACAGGTGCTTTTGAGGATGGAGTCCGCAGGAAAGCAGAGAGGGCCAAATTGTCTGGGGCATTTGAACAGGTTCCAGGAGGCAGTGAGAACCAGCATTACTTTTCCCCGCTGGCACCTTTGCTGTGGCAGCAAAAGCTGGACGTTTGTCTTTTTACCACCGGAGGGCGCCGAAAGTGAAAAAAGGCGCTTTTGAGGATAGAGTCCGCAGGAAAGCAGAGAGGGCTTAATTGTCTGGGGCATTTGAAAGGGTTCCAGGAGGCAGTGAGAACCAGCATTACTTTTCCCCGCTGGCACCTTTGCTGTGGCAGCAAAAGCTGGACGTTTGTCTTTTTTGCTCCGGAGGCTGCCGAAAGCGAAAACAGGTGCTTTTGAGGATGGAGTCCGCAGGAAAGCAGAGAGGGCCAAATTGTCTGTGGCATTTGAAGAGGTTCCAGGAGGCAGTGAGAACCAGCATTACTTTTCCCCGCTGGCACCTTTGCTGTGGCAGCAAAAGCTGGACGTTTGTCTTTTTTGCTCCGGAGGCTGCCGAAAGCGAAAACAGGTGCTTTTGAGGATGGAGTCCGCAGGAAAGCAGAGAGGGCCAAATTGTCTGGGGCATTTGAAAGGGTTCCAGGAGGCAGTGAGAACCAGCATTACTCTTCCCCGCTGGCACCTTTGCTGTGGCAGCAAAAGCTGGACGTTTGTCTTTTTTGCTCCGGAGGCTGCCGAAAGCGAAAACAGGTGCTTTTGAGGATGGGATCCACAGGAAAGCAGAGAGGGCCAAATTGTCTGTGGCATTTGAAAGGGTTCCAGGAGGCAGTGAGAACCAGCATTACTTTTCCCCGCTGGCACCTTTGCTGTGGCAGCAAAAGCTGGACGTTTGTCTTTTTTGCTCCGGAGGCTGCCGAAAGCGAAAATAGGTGCTTTGGAGGATGGAGTCCGCAGGAAAGCAGAGAGGGCCAAATTGTCTGGGGCATTTGAAAGAGTTCCAGGAGGCAGTGAGAACCAGCATTACTTTTCCCCGCTGGCACCTTTGCTGTGGCAGCAAAAGCTGGACGTTTGTCTTTTTTGCTCCGGAGGCTGCCGAAAGCGAAAACAGGTGCTTTTGAGGATGGAGTCCGCAGGAAAGCAGAGAGGGCCAAATTGTCTGGGGCATTTGAACAGGTTCCAGGAGGCAGTGAGAACCAGCATTACTTTTCCCCGCTGGCACCTTTGCTGTGGCAGCAAAAGCTGGACGTTTGTCTTTTTACCACCGGAGGGCGCCGAAAGTGAAAAAAGGCGCTTTTGAGGATAGCGTCCGCAGGAAAGCAGAGAGGGCTTAATTGTCTGGGGCATTTGAAAGGGTTCCAGGAGGCAGTGAGAACCAGCATTACTTTTCCCCGCTGGCACCTTTGCTGTGGCAGCAAAAGCTGGACGTTTGTCTTTTTACCACCGGAGGGCGCCGAAAGTGAAAAAAGGCGCTTTTGAGGATAGAGTCCGCAGGAAAGCAGAGAGGGCCAAATTGTCTGTGGCATTTGAAAGGGTTCCAGGAGGCAGTGAGAACCAGCATTACTTTTCTCCGCTGGCACCTTTGCTGTAGCAGCAAAAGCTGGACGTTTGTCTTTTTACCACCGGAGGGCGCCGAAAGTGAAAAAAGGCGCTTTTGAGGATAGAGTCCGCAGGAAAGCAGAGAGGGCCAAATTGTCTGTGGCATTTGAAAGGGTTCCAGGAGGCAGTGAGAACCAGCATTACTTTTCCCCGCTGGCACCTTTGCTGTGGCAGCAAAAGCTGGACGTTTGTCTTTTTTGCTCCGGAGGCTGCCGAAAGCGAAAACAGGTGCTTTTGAGGATGGAGTCCGCAGGAAAGCAGAGAGGGCCAAATTGTCTGTGGCATTTGAAAGGGTTCCAGGAGGCAGTGAGAACCAGCATTACTTTTCCCCGCTGGCACCTTTGCTGTGGCAGCAAAAGCTGGACGTTTGTCTTTTTTGCTCCGGAGGCTGCCGAAAGCGAAAACAGGTGCTTTTGAGGATGGAGTCCGCAGGAAAGCAGAGAGGGCCAAATTGTCTGGGGCATTTGAACAGGTTCCAGGAGGCAGTGAGAACCAGCATTACTTTTCCCCGCTGGCACCTTTGCTGTGGCAGCAAAAGCTGGACGTTTGTCTTTTTACCACCGGAGGGCGCCGAAAGTGAAAAAAGGCGCTTTTGAGGATAGAGTCCGCAGGAAAGCAGAGAGGGCTTAATTGTCTGTGGCATTTGAAAGGGTTCCAGGAGGCAGTGAGAACCAGCATTACTCTTCCCCGCTGGCACCTTTGCTGTGGCAGCAAAAGCTGGACGTTTGTCTTTTTTGCTCCGGAGGCTGCCGAAAGCGAAAACAGGTGCTTTTGAGGATGGAGTCCACAGGAAAGCAGAGAGGGCCAAATTGTCTGTGGCATTTGAAAGGGTTCCAGGAGGCAGTGAGAACCAGCATTACTTTTCCCCGCTGGCACCTTTGCTGTGGCAGCAAAAGCTGGACGTTTGTCTTTTTTGCTCCGGAGGTTGCCGAAAGCGAAAACAGGTGCTTTTGAGGATGGAGTCCGCAGGAAAGCAGAGAGGGCCAAATTGTCTGTGGCATTTGAAAGGGTTCCAGGAGGCAGTGAGAACCACCATTACTTTTCCCCGCTGGCACCTTTGCTGTGGCAGCAAAAGCTGGACGTTTGTCTTTTTTGCTCCGGAGGTTGCCGAAAGCGAAAACAGGTGCTTTTGAGGATGGAGTCCGCAGGAAAGCAGAGAGGGCCAAATTGTCTGTGGCATTTGAAAGGGTTCCAGGAGGCAGTGAGAACCAGCATTACTTTTCCCCGCTGGCACCTTTGCTGTGGCAGCAAAAGCTGGACGTTTGTCTTTTTTGCTCCGGAGGGCGCCGAAAGCGAAAACAGGTGCTTTTGAGGATGGAGTCCGCAGGAAAGCAGAGAGGGCCAAATTGTCTGTGGCATTTGAAAGGGTTCCAGGAGGCAGTGAGAACCAGCATTACTTTTCCCCGCTGGCACCTTTGCTGTGGCAGCAAAAGCTGGACGTTTGTCTTTTTTGCTCCGGAGGCTGCCGAAAGCGAAAACAGGTGCTTTTGAGGATGGAGTCCGCAGGAAAGCAGAGAGGGCCAAATTGTCTGGGGCATTTGAACAGGTTCCAGGAGGCAGTGAGAACCAGCATTACTTTTCCCCGCTGGCACCTTTGCTGTGGCAGCAAAAGCTGGACGTTTGTCTTTTTACCACCGGAGGGCGCCGAAAGTGAAAAAAGGCGCTTTTGAGGATAGAGTCCGCAGGAAAGCAGAGAGGGCTTAATTGTCTGGGGCATTTGAAAGGGTTCCAGGAGGCAGTGAGAACCAGCATTACTTTTCCCCGCTGGCACCTTTGCTGTGGCAGCAAAAGCTGGACGTTTGTCTTTTTTGCTCCGGAGGCTGCCGAAAGCGAAAACAGGTGCTTTTGAGGATGGAGTCCGCAGGAAAGCAGAGAGGGCCAAATTGTCTGGGGCATTTGAACAGGTTCCAGGAGGCAGTGAGAACCAGCATTACTTTTCCCCGCTGGCACCTTTGCTGTGGCAGCAAAAGCTGGACGTTTGTCTTTTTTGCTCCGGAGGCTGCCGAAAGCGAAAACAGGTGCTTTTGAGGATGGAGTCCGCAGGAAAGCAGAGAGGGCCAAATTGTCTGGGGCATTTGAAAGGGTTCCAGGAGGCAGTGAGAACCAGCATTACTCTTCCCCGCTGGCACCTTTGCTGTGGCAGCAAAAGCTGGACGTTTGTCTTTTTTGCTCCGGAGGCTGCCGAAAGCGAAAACAGGTGCTTTTGAGGATGGAGTCCACAGGAAAGCAGAGAGGGCCAAATTGTCTGTGGCATTTGAAAGGGTTCCAGGAGGCAGTGAGAACCAGCATTACTTTTCCCCGCTGGCACCTTTGCTGTGGCAGCAAAAGCTGGACGTTTGTCTTTTTTGCTCCGGAGGCTGCCGAAAGCGAAAATAGGTGCTTTTGAGGATGGAGTCCGCAGGAAAGCAGAGAGGGCCAAATTGTCTGTGGCATTTGAAAGAGTTCCAGGAGGCAGTGAGAACCAGCATCACTTTTCCCCGCTGGCACCTTTGCTGTGGCAGCAAAAGCTGGACGTTTGTCTTTTTACCACCGGAGGGCGCCGAAAGTGAAAAAAGGCGCTTTTGAGGATAGAGTCCGCAGGAAAGCAGAGAGGGCTTAATTGTCTGGGGCATTTGAAAGGGTTCCAGGAGGCAGTGAAAACCAGCATTACTTTTCCCCGCTGGCACCTTTGCTGTGGCAGCAAAAGCTGGACGTTTGTCTTTTTTGCTCCGGAGGCTGCCGAAAGCGAAAACAGGTGCTTTTGAGGATGGAGTCCACAGGAAAGCAGAGAGGGCCAAATTGTCTGTGGCATTTGAAAGGGTTCCAGGAGGCAGTGAGAACCAGCATTACTTTTCCCCGCTGGCACCTTTGCTGTGGCAGCAAAAGCTGGACGTTTGTCTTTTTTGCTCCGGAGGTTGCCGAAAGCGAAAACAGGTGCTTTTGAGGATGGAGTCCGCAGGAAAGCAAGAGAGGGCCAAATTGTCTGTGGCATTTGAAGGAGTTCCAGGAGGCAGTGAGAACCAGCATTACTTTTCCCTGCTGGCATTTTGCTGTGGCAGCAAAAGCTGGACGTTTGTCTTTTTTGCTCCGGAGGGCGCCGAAAGCAAAAATAGGTGCTTTTGAGGATGGAGTCCGCAGGAAAGCAGAGAGGGCCAAATTGTCTGTGGCATTTGAAAGGGTTCCAGGAGGCAGTGAGAACCAGCAGTACTTTTCCCCGCTGGCACCTTTGCTGTGGCAGCAAAAGCTGGACGTTTGTCTTTTTTGCTCCGGAGGCTGCCGAAAGCGAAAACAGGTGCTTTTGAGGATGGAGTCCGCAGGAAAGCAGAGAGGGCCAAATTGTCTGTGGCATTTGAAAGGGTTCCAGGAGGCAGTGAGAACCAGCATTACTTTTCCCCGCTGGCATCTTTGCTGTGGCAGCAAAAGCTGGACGTTTGTCTTTTTTGCTCCGGAGGGCGCCGAAAGGGAAAATAGGTTCTTTTGAGGATGGAGTCCGCAGGAAAGCAGAGAGGGCCAAATTGTCTGTGGCATTTGAAAGGGTTCCAGGAGGCAGTGAGAACCAGCATTACTTTTCCCCGCTGGCACCTTTGCTGTGGCAGCAAAAGCTGGACGTTTGTCTTTTTTGCTCCGGAGGTTGCCGAAAGCGAAAACAGGTGCTTTTGAGGATGGAGTCCGCAGGAAAGCAGAGAGGGCCAAATTGTCTGGGGCATTTGAAGAGGTTCCAGGAGGCAGTGAGAACCAGCATTACTTTTCCCCGCTGGCACCTTTGCTGTGGCAGCAAAAGCTGGACGTTTGTCTTTTTTGCTCCGGAGGCTGCCGAAAGCGAAAACAGGTGCTTTTGAGGATGGAGTCCGCAGGAAAGCAGAGAGGGCCAAATTGTCTGGGGCATTTGAAAGGGTTCCAGGAGGCAGTGAGAACCAGCATTACTTTTCCCCGCTGGCACCTTTGCTGTGGCAGCAAAAGCTGGACGTTTGTCTTTTTTGCTCCGGAGGCTGCCGAAAGCGAAAACAGGTGCTTTTGAGGATGGAGTCCGCAGGAAAGCAGAGAGGGCCAAATTGTCTGGGGCATTTGAACAGGTTCCAGGAGGCAGTGAGAACCAGCATTACTTTTCCCCGCTGGCACCTTTGCTGTGGCAGCAAAAGCTGGACGTTTGTCTTTTTACCACCGGAGGGCGCCGAAAGTGAAAAAAGGCGCTTTTGAGGATAGAGTCCGCAGGAAAGCAGAGAGGGCTTAATTGTCTGGGGCATTTGAAAGGGTTCCAGGAGGCAGTGAGAACCAGCATTACTTTTCCCCGCTGGCACCTTTGCTGTGGCAGCAAAAGCTGGACGTTTGTCTTTTTTGCTCCGGAGGCTGCCGAAAGCGAAAACAGGTGCTTTTGAGGATGGAGTCCGCAGGAAAGCAGAGAGGGCCAAATTGTCTGGGGCATTTGAACAGGTTCCAGGAGGCAGTGAGAACCAGCATTACTTTTCCCCGCTGGCACCTTTGCTGTGGCAGCAAAAGCTGGACGTTTGTCTTTTTTGCTCCGGAGGCTGCCGAAAGCGAAAACAGGTGCTTTTGAGGATGGAGTCCGCAGGAAAGCAGAGAGGGCCAAATTGTCTGGGGCATTTGAAAGGGTTCCAGGAGGCAGTGAGAACCAGCATTACTCTTCCCCTCTGGCACCTTTGCTGTGGCAGCAAAAGCTGGACGTTTGTCTTTTTTGCTCCGGAGGCTGCCGAAAGCGAAAACAGGTGCTTTTGAGGATGGAGTCCACAGGAAAGCAGAGAGGGCCAAATTGTCTGTGGCATTTGAAAGGGTTCCAGGAGGCAGTGAGAACCAGCATTACTTTTCCCCGCTGGCACCTTTGCTGTGGCAGCAAAAGCTGGACGTTTGTCTTTTTTGCTCCGGAGGCTGCCGAAAGCGAAAATAGGTGCTTTTGAGGATGGAGTCCGCAGGAAAGCAGAGAGGGCCAAATTGTCTGTGGCATTTGAAAGAGTTCCAGGAGGCAGTGAGAACCAGCATCACTTTTCCCCGCTGGCACCTTTGCTGTGGCAGCAAAAGCTGGACGTTTGTCTTTTTACCACCGGAGGGCGCCGAAAGTGAAAAAAGGCGCTTTTGAGGATAGAGTCCGCAGGAAAGCAGAGAGGGCTTAATTGTCTGGGGCATTTGAAAGGGTTCCAGGAGGCAGTGAAAACCAGCATTACTTTTCCCCGCTGGCACCTTTGCTGTGGCAGCAAAAGCTGGACGTTTGTCTTTTTTGCTCCGGAGGCTGCCGAAAGCGAAAACAGGTGCTTTTGAGGATGGAGTCCGCAGGAAAGCAGAGAGGGCCAAATTGTCTGGGGCATTTGAAAGGGTTCCAGGAGGCAGTGAGAACCAGCATTACTTTTCCCCGCTGGCACCTTTGCTGTGGCAGCAAAAGCTGGACGTTTGTCTTTTTTGCTCCGGAGGTTGCCGAAAGCGAAAACAGGTGCTTTTGAGGATGGAGTCCGCAGGAAAGCAGAGAGGGCCAAATTGTCTGGGGCATTTGAAGAGGTTCCAGGAGGCAGTGAGAACCAGCATTACTTTTCCCCGCTGGCACCTTTGCTGTGGCAGCAAAAGCTGGACGTTTGTCTTTTTTGCTCCGGAGGCTGCCGAAAGCGAAAACAGGTGCTTTTGAGGATGGAGTCCGCAGGAAAGCAGAGAGGGCCAAATTGTCTGGGGCATTTGAAAGGGTTCCAGGAGGCAGTGAGAACCAGCATTACTTTTCCCCGCTGGCACCTTTGCTGTGGCAGCAAAAGCTGGACGTTTGTCTTTTTTGCTCCGGAGGCTGCCGAAAGCGAAAACAGGTGCTTTTGAGGATGGGATCCACAGGAAAGCAGAGAGGGCCAAATTGTCTGTGGCATTTGAAAGGGTTCCAGGAGGCAGTGAGAACCAGCATTACTTTTCCCCGCTGGCACCTTTGCTGTGGCAGCAAAAGCTGGACGTTTGTCTTTTTTGCTCCGGAGGCTGCCGAAAGCGAAAATAGGTGCTTTTGAGGATGGAGTCCGCAGGAAAGCAGAGAGGGCCAAATTGTCTGGGGCATTTGAAAGAGTTCCAGGAGGCAGTGAGAACCAGCATTACTTTTCCCCGCTGGCACCTTTGCTGTGGCAGCAAAAGCTGGACGTTTGTCTTTTTTGCTCCGGAGGCTGCCGAAAGCGAAAACAGGTGCTTTTGAGGATGGAGTCCGCAGGAAAGCAGAGAGGGCCAAATTGTCTGGGGCATTTGAACAGGTTCCAGGAGGCAGTGAGAACCAGCATTACTTTTCCCCGCTGGCACCTTTGCTGTGGCAGCAAAAGCTGGACGTTTGTCTTTTTACCACCGGAGGGCGCCGAAAGTGAAAAAAGGCGCTTTTGAGGATAGCGTCCGCAGGAAAGCAGAGAGGGCTTAATTGTCTGGGGCATTTGAAAGGGTTCCAGGAGGCAGTGAGAACCAGCATTACTTTTCCCCGCTGGCACCTTTGCTGTGGCAGCAAAAGCTGGACGTTTGTCTTTTTTGCTCCGGAAGCTGCCGAAAGCGAAAACAGGTGCTTTTGAGGATGGAGTCCGCAGGAAAGCAGAGAGGGCCAAATTGTCTGGGGCATTTGAAGAGGTTCCAGGAGGCAGTGAGAACCAGCATCACTTTTCCCCGCTGGCACCTTTGCTGTGGCAGCAAAAGCTGGACGTTTGTCTTTTTTGCTCCGGAGGCTGCCGAAAGCGAAAACAGGTGCTTTTGAGGATGGAGTCCGCAGGAAAGCAGAGAGGGCCAAATTGTCTGGCGCATTTGAAAGGGTTCCAGGAGGCAGTGAGAACCAGCATTACTTTTCCCCGCTGGCACCTTTGCTGTGGCAGCAAAAGCTGGACGTTTGTCTTTTTTGCTCCGGAGGCTGCCGAAAGCGAAAACAGGTGCTTTTGAGGATGGAGTCCGCAGGAAAGCAGAGAGGGCCAAATTGTCTGGGGCATTTGAAAGGGTTCCAGGAGGCAGTGAGAACCAGCATTACTTTTCCCCGCTGGCACCTTTGCTGTGGCAGCAAAAGCTGGACGTTTGTCTTTTTTGCTCCGGAGGCTGCCGAAAGTGAAAACAGGTGCTTTTGAGGATGGAGTCCGCAGGAAAGCAGAGAGGGCCAAATTGTCTGTGGCATTTGAAAGGGTTCCAGGAGGCAGTGAGAACCAGCATTACTTTTCCCCGCTGGAACCTTTGCTGTGGCAGCAAAAGATGGACGTTTGTCTTTTTTGCTCCGGAGGCTGCCGAAAGCGAAAACAGGTGCTTTTGAGGATGGAGTCCGCAGGAAAGCAGAGAGGGCCAAATTGTCTGTGGCATTTGAAAGGGTTCCAGGAGGCAGTGAGAACCAGCATTACTTTTCCCCGCTGGAACCTTTGCTGTGGCAGCAAAAGCTGGACGTTTGTCTTTTTTGCTCCGGAGGCTGCCGAAAGCGAAAACAGGTGCTTTTGAGGATGGAGTCCGCAGGAAAGCAGAGAGGGCCAAATTGTCTGGGGCATTTGAAGAGGTTCCAGGAGGCAGTGAGAACCAGCATTACTTTTCCCCGCTGGCACCTTTGCTGTGGCAGCAAAGCTGGACGTTTGTCTTTTTTGCTCCGGAGGTTGCCGAAAGCGAAAACAGGTGCTTTTGAGGATGGAGTCCGCAGGAAAGCAGAGAGGGCCAAATTGTCTGGGGCATTTGAAAGGGTTCCAGGAGGCAGTGAGAACCAGCATTACTTTTCCCCGCTGGCACCTTTGCTGTGGCAGCAAAAGCTGGACGTTTGTCTTTTTTGCTCCGGAGGGCGCCGAAAGGGAAAATAGGTTCTTTTGAAGATGGAGTCCGCAGGAAAGCAGAGAGGGCCAAATTGTCTGTGGCATTTGAAAGGGTTCCAGGAGGCAGTGAGAACCAGCATTACTTTTCCCCGCTGGCACCTTTGCTGTGGCAGCAAAAGCTGGACGTTTGTCTTTTTTGCTCCGGAGGCTGCCGAAAGCGAAAACAGGTGCTTTTGAGGATGGAGTCCGCAGGAAAGCAGAGAGGGCCAAATTGTCTGTGGCATTTGAAAGGGTTCCAGGAGGCAGTGAGAACCAGCATTACTTTTCCCCGCTGGCACCTTTGCTGTGGCAGCAAAAGCTGGACGTTTGTCTTTTTTGCTCCGGAGGCTGCCGAAAGCGAAAACAGGTGCTTTTGAGGATGGAGTCCGCAGGAAAGCAGAGAGGGCCAAATTGTCTGGGGCATTTGAAGAGGTTCCAGGAGGCAGTGAGAACCAGCATTACTTTTCCCCGCTGGCACCTTTGCTGTGGCAGCAAAAGCTGGACGTTTGTCTTTTTTGCTCCTGAGGTTTCCAAAAGCGAAAACAGGTGCTTTTGAGGATGGAGTCCGCAGGAAAGCAGAGAGGGCCAAATTGTCTGTGGCATTTGAAAGGGTTCCAGGAGGCAGTGAGAACCAGCATTACTTTTCCCCGCTGGCACCTTTGCTGTGGCAGCAAAAGCTGGACGTTTGTCTTTTTTGCTCCGGAGGCTGCCGAAAGCGAAAACAGGTGCTTTTGAGGATGGAGTCCACAGGAAAGCAGAGAGGGCCAAATTGTCTGGGGCATTTGAAAGGGTTCCAGGAGGCAGTGAGAACCAGCATTACTTTTCCCCGCTGGCACCTTTGCTGTGGCAGCAAAAGCTGGACGTTTGTCTTTTTTGCTCCGGAGGCTGCCGAAAGCGAAAATAGGTGCTTTTGAGGATGGAGTCCGCAGGAAAGCAGAGAGGGCCAAATTGTCTGTGGCATTTGAAAGAGTTCCAGGAGGCAGTGAGAACCAGCATTACTTTTCCCCGCTGGCACCTTTGCTGTGGCAGCAAAAGCTGGACGTTTGTCTTTTTACCACCGGAGGGCGCCGAAAGTGAAAAAAGGCGCTTTTGAGGATAGAGTCCGCAGGAAAGCAGAGAGGGCCAAATTGTCTGGGGCATTTGAAAGGGTTCCAGGAGGCAGTGAGAACCAGCATTACTTTTCCCCGCTGGCACCTTTGCTGTGGCAGCAAAAGCTGGACGTTTGTATTTTTTGCTCCGGAGGCTGCCGAAAGCGAAAACAGGTGCTTTTGAGGATGGAGTCCGCAGGAAAGCAGAGAGGGCCAAATTGTCTGTGGCATTTGAAAGGGTTCCAGGAGGCAGTGAGAACCAGCATTACTTTTCCCCGCTGGCACCTTTGCTGTGGCAGCAAAAGCTGGACGTTTGTCTTTTTTGCTCCGGAGGCTGCCGAAAGCGAAAACAGGTGCTTTTGAGGATGGAGTCCGCAGGAAAGCAGAGAGGGCCAAATTGTCTGGGGCATTTGAAAGGGTTCCAGGAGGCAGTGAGAACCAGCATTACTTTTCCCCGCTGGCACCTTTGCTGTGGCAGCAAAAGCTGGACGTTTGTCTTTTTTGCTCCGGAGGCTGCCGAAAGCGAAAACAGGTGCTTTTGAGGATGGAGTCCGCAGGAAAGCAGAGAGGGCCAAATTGTCTGGGGCATTTGAAGAGGTTCCAGGAGGCAGTGAGAACCAGCATTACTTTTCCCCGCTGGCACCTTTGCTGTGGCAGCAAAGCTGGACGTTTGTCTTTTTTGCTCCGGAGGTTGCCGAAAGCGAAAACAGGTGCTTTTGAGGATGGAGTCCGCAGGAAAGCAGAGAGGGCCAAATTGTCTGGGGCATTTGAAGGAGTTCCAGGAGTCAGTGAGAACCAGCATTACTTTTCCCCGCTGGCACCTTTGCTGTGGCAGCAAAAGCTGGACGTTTGTCTTTTTTGCTCCGGAGGGCGCCGAAAGGGAAAATAGGTTCTTTTGAAGATGGAGTCCGCAGGAAAGCAGAGAGGGCCAAATTGTCTGTGGCATTTGAAAGGGTTCCAGGAGGCAGTGAGAACCAGCATTACTTTTCCCCGCTGGCACCTTTGCTGTGGCAGCAAAAGCTGGACGTTTGTCTTTTTTGCTCCGGAGGCTGCCGAAAGCGAAAACAGGTGCTTTTGAGGATGGAGTCCGCAGGAAAGCAGAGAGGGCCAAATTGTCTGTGGCATTTGAAAGGGTTCCAGGAGGCAGTGAGAACCAGCATTACTTTTCCCCGCTGGCACCTTTGCTGTGGCAGCAAAAGCTGGACGTTTGTCTTTTTTGCTCCGGAGGCTGCCGAAAGCGAAAACAGGTGCTTTTGAGGATGGAGTCCGCAGGAAAGCAGAGAGGGCCAAATTGTCTGGGGCATTTGAAGAGGTTCCAGGAGGCAGTGAGAACCAGCATTACTTTTCCCCGCTGGCACCTTTGCTGTGGCAGCAAAAGCTGGACGTTTGTCTTTTTTGCTCCTGAGGTTTCCAAAAGCGAAAACAGGTGCTTTTGAGGATGGAGTCCGCAGGAAAGCAGAGAGGGCCAAATTGTCTGTGGCATTTGAAAGGGTTCCAGGAGGCAGTGAGAACCAGCATTACTTTTCCCCGCTGGCACCTTTGCTGTGGCAGCAAAAGCTGGACGTTTGTCTTTTTTGCTCCGGAGGCTGCCGAAAGCGAAAACAGGTGCTTTTGAGGATGGAGTCCACAGGAAAGCAGAGAGGGCCAAATTGTCTGGGGCATTTGAAAGGGTTCCAGGAGGCAGTGAGAACCAGCATTACTTTTCCCCGCTGGCACCTTTGCTGTGGCAGCAAAAGCTGGACGTTTGTCTTTTTTGCTCCGGAGGCTGCCGAAAGCGAAAATAGGTGCTTTTGAGGATGGAGTCCGCAGGAAAGCAGAGAGGGCCAAATTGTCTGTGGCATTTGAAAGAGTTCCAGGAGGCAGTGAGAACCAGCATTACTTTTCCCCGCTGGCACCTTTGCTGTGGCAGCAAAAGCTGGACGTTTGTCTTTTTACCACCGGAGGGCGCCGAAAGTGAAAAAAGGCGCTTTTGAGGATAGAGTCCGCAGGAAAGCAGAGAGGGCCAAATTGTCTGGGGCATTTGAAAGGGTTCCAGGAGGCAGTGAGAACCAGCATTACTTTTCCCCGCTGGCACCTTTGCTGTGGCAGCAAAAGCTGGACGTTTGTCTTTTTTGCTCCGGAGGCTGCCGAAAGCGAAAACAGGTGCTTTTGAGGATGGAGTCCGCAGGAAAGCAGAGAGGGCCAAATTGTCTGTGGCATTTGAAAGGGTTCCAGGAGGCAGTGAGAACCAGCATTACTTTTCCCCGCTGGCACCTTTGCTGTGGCAGCAAAAGCTGGACGTTTGTCTTTTTTGCTCCGGAGGCTGCCGAAAGCGAAAACAGGTGCTTTTGAGGATGGAGTCCGCAGGAAAGCAGAGAGGGCCAAATTGTCTGGGGCATTTGAACAGGTTCCAGGAGGCAGTGAGAACCAGCATTACTTTTCCCCGCTGGCACCTTTGCTGTGGCAGCAAAAGCTGGACGTTTGTCTTTTTACCACCGGAGGGCGCCGAAAGTGAAAAAAGGCGCTTTTGAGGATAGAGTCCGCAGGAAAGCAGAGAGGGCTTAATTGTCTGTGGCATTTGAAAGGGTTCCAGGAGGCAGTGAGAACCAGCATTACTTTTCCCCGCTGGCACCTTTGCTGTGGCAGCAAAAGCTGGACGTTTGTCTTTTTTGCTCCGGAGGCTGCCGAAAGCGAAAACAGGTGCTTTTGAGGATGGAGTCCGCAGGAAAGCAGAGAGGGCCAAATTGTCTGGGGCATTTGAACAGGTTCCAGGAGGCAGTGAGAACCAGCATTACTTTTCCCCGCTGGCACCTTTGCTGTGGCAGCAAAAGCTGGACGTTTGTCTTTTTTGTTCCGGAGGCTGCCGAAAGCGAAAACAGGTGCTTTTGAGGATGGAGTCCGCAGGAAAGCAGAGAGGGCCAAATTGTCTGTGGCATTTGAAAGGGTTCCAGGAGGCAGTGAGAACCAGCATTACTCTTCCCCGCTGGCACCTTTGCTGTGGCAGCAAAAGCTGGACGTTTGTCTTTTTTGCTCCGGAGGCTGCCGAAAGCGAAAACAGGTGCTTTTGAGGATGGAGTCCGCAGGAAAGCAGAGAGGGCCAAATTGTCTGTGGCATTTGAAAGGGTTCCAGGAGGCAGTGAGAACCAGCATTACTTTTCCCCGCTGGCACCTTTGCTGTGGCAGCAAAAGCTGGACGTTTGTCTTTTTTGCTCCGGAGGCTGCCGAAAGCGAAAATAGGTGCTTTTGAGGATGGAGTCCGCAGGAAAGCAGAGAGGGCCAAATTGTCTGTGGCATTTGAAAGAGTTCCAGGAGGCAGTGAGAACCAGCATCACTTTTCCCCGCTGGCACCTTTGCTGTGGCAGCAAAAGCTGGACGTTTGTCTTTTTACCACCGGAGGGCGCCGAAAGTGAAAAAAGGCGCTTTTGAGGATAGAGTCCGCAGGAAAGCAGAGAGGGCTTAATTGTCTGGGGCATTTGAAAGGGTTCCAGGAGGCAGTGAAAACCAGCATTACTTTTCCCCGCTGGCACCTTTGCTGTGGCAGCAAAAGCTGGACGTTTGTCTTTTTTGCTCCGGAGGCTGCCGAAAGCGAAAACAGGTGCTTTTGAGGATGGAGTCCACAGGAAAGCAGAGAGGGCCAAATTGTCTGTGGCATTTGAAAGGGTTCCAGGAGGCAGTGAGAACCAGCATTACTTTTCCCCGCTGGCACCTTTGCTGTGGCAGCAAAAGCTGGACGTTTGTCTTTTTTGCTCCGGAGGTTGCCGAAAGCGAAAACAGGTGCTTTTGAGGATGGAGTCCGCAGGAAAGCAGAGAGGGCCAAATTGTCTGTGGCATTTGAAGGAGTTCCAGGAGGCAGTGAGAACCAGCATTACTTTTCCCTGCTGGCATTTTGCTGTGGCAGCAAAAGCTGGACGTTTGTCTTTTTTGCTCCGGAGGGCGCCGAAAGCAAAAATAGGTGCTTTTGAGGATGGAGTCCGCAGGAAAGCAGAGAGGGCCAAATTGTCTGTGGCATTTGAAAGGGTTCCAGGAGGCAGTGAGAACCAGCATTACTTTTCCCCGCTGGCACCTTTGCTGTGGCAGCAAAAGCTGGACGTTTGTCTTTTTTGCTCCGGAGGCTGCCGAAAGCGAAAACAGGTGCTTTTGAGGATGGAGTCCGCAGGAAAGCAGAGAGGGCCAAATTGTCTGTGGCATTTGAAAGGGTTCCAGGAGGCAGTGAGAACCAGCATTACTTTTCCCCGCTGGCACCTTTGCTGTGGCAGCAAAAGCTGGACGTTTGTCTTTTTTGCTCCGGAGGTTGCCGAAAGCGAAAACAGGTGCTTTTGAGGATGGAGTCCGCAGGAAAGCAGAGAGGGCCAAATTGTCTGTGGCATTTGAAAGGGTTCCAGGAGGCAGTGAGAACCAGCATTACTTTTCCCCGCTGGCACCTTTGCTGTGGCAGCAAAAGCTGGACGTTTGTCTTTTTTGCTCCGGAGGTTGCCGAAAGCGAAAATAGGTGCTTTTGAGGATGGAGTCCGCAGGAAAGCAGAGAGGGCCAAATTGTCTGTGGCATTTGAAGGAGTTCCAGGAGGCAGTGAGAACCAGCATTACTTTTCCCCGCTGGCACCTTTGCTGTGGCAGCAAAAGCTGGACGTTTGTCTTTTTTGCTCCGGAGGGCGCCGAAAGGGAAAATAGGTTCTTTTGAGGATGGAGTCCGCAGGAAAGCAGAGAGGGCCAAATTGTCTGGGGCATTTGAACAGGTTCCAGGAGGCAGTGAGAACCAGCATTACTTTTCCCCGCTGGCACCTTTGCTGTGGCAGCAAAAGCTGGACGTTTGTCTTTTTTGTTCCGGAGGCTGCCGAAAGCGAAAACAGGTGCTTTTGAGGATGGAGTCCGCAGGAAAGCAGAGAGGGCCAAATTGTCTGTGGCATTTGAAAGGGTTCCAGGAGGCAGTGAGAACCAGCATTACTCTTCCCCGCTGGCACCTTTGCTGTGGCAGCAAAAGCTGGACGTTTGTCTTTTTTGCTCCGGAGGCTGCCGAAAGCGAAAACAGGTGCTTTTGAGGATGGAGTCCACAGGAAAGCAGAGAGGGCCAAATTGTCTGTGGCATTTGAAAGGGTTCCAGGAGGCAGTGAGAACCAGCATTACTTTTCCCCGCTGGCACCTTTGCTGTGGCAGCAAAAGCTGGACGTTTGTCTTTTTTGCTCCGGAGGCTGCCGAAAGCGAAAATAGGTGCTTTTGAGGATGGAGTCCGCAGGAAAGCAGAGAGGGCCAAATTGTCTGTGGCATTTGAAAGAGTTCCAGGAGGCAGTGAGAACCAGCATCACTTTTCCCCGCTGGCACCTTTGCTGTGGCAGCAAAAGCTGGACGTTTGTCTTTTTACCACCGGAGGGCGCCGAAAGTGAAAAAAGGCGCTTTTGAGGATAGAGTCCGCAGGAAAGCAGAGAGGGCTTAATTGTCTGGGGCATTTGAAAGGGTTCCAGGAGGCAGTGAAAACCAGCATTACTTTTCCCCGCTGGCACCTTTGCTGTGGCAGCAAAAGCTGGACGTTTGTCTTTTTTGCTCCGGAGGCTGCCGAAAGCGAAAACAGGTGCTTTTGAGGATGGAGTCCACAGGAAAGCAGAGAGGGCCAAATTGTCTGTGGCATTTGAAAGGGTTCCAGGAGGCAGTGAGAACCAGCATTACTTTTCCCCGCTGGCACCTTTGCTGTGGCAGCAAAAGCTGGACGTTTGTCTTTTTTGCTCCGGAGGTTGCCGAAAGCGAAAACAGGTGCTTTTGAGGATGGAGTCCGCAGGAAAGCAGAGAGGGCCAAATTGTCTGTGGCATTTGAAGGAGTTCCAGGAGGCAGTGAGAACCAGCATTACTTTTCCCTGCTGGCATTTTGCTGTGGCAGCAAAAGCTGGACGTTTGTCTTTTTTGCTCCGGAGGGCGCCGAAAGCAAAAATAGGTGCTTTTGAGGATGGAGTCCGCAGGAAAGCAGAGAGGGCCAAATTGTCTGTGGCATTTGAAAGGGTTCCAGGAGGCAGTGAGAACCAGCATTACTTTTCCCCGCTGGCACCTTTGCTGTGGCAGCAAAAGCTGGACGTTTGTCTTTTTTGCTCCGGAGGCTGCCGAAAGCGAAAACAGGTGCTTTTGAGGATGGAGTCCGCAGGAAAGCAGAGAGGGCCAAATTGTCTGTGGCATTTGAAAGGGTTCCAGGAGGCAGTGAGAACCAGCATTACTTTTCCCCGCTGGCACCTTTGCTGTGGCAGCAAAAGCTGGACGTTTGTCTTTTTTGCTCCGGAGGTTGCCGAAAGCGAAAACAGGTGCTTTTGAGGATGGAGTCCGCAGGAAAGCAGAGAGGGCCAAATTGTCTGTGGCATTTGAAAGGGTTCCAGGAGGCAGTGAGAACCAGCATTACTTTTCCCCGCTGGCACCTTTGCTGTGGCAGCAAAAGCTGGACGTTTGTCTTTTTTGCTCCGGAGGTTGCCGAAAGCGAAAATAGGTGCTTTTGAGGATGGAGTCCGCAGGAAAGCAGAGAGGGCCAAATTGTCTGTGGCATTTGAAGGAGTTCCAGGAGGCAGTGAGAACCAGCATTACTTTTCCCCGCTGGCACCTTTGCTGTGGCAGCAAAAGCTGGACGTTTGTCTTTTTTGCTCCGGAGGGCGCCGAAAGGGAAAATAGGTTCTTTTGAGGATGGAGTCCGCAGGAAAGCAGAGAGGGCCAAATTGTCTGGGGCATTTGAAAGGGTTCCAGGAGGCAGTGAGAACCAGCATTACTTTTCCCCGCTGGCACCTTTGCTGTGGCAGCAAAAGCTGGACGTTTGTCTTTTTTGCTCCGGAGGCTGCCGAAAGCGAAAACAGGTGCTTTTGAGGATGGAGTCCGCAGGAAAGCAGAGAGGGCCAAATTGTCTGGGGCATTTGAAGAGGTTCCAGGAGGCAGTGAGAACCAGCATTACTTTTCCCCGCTGGCACCTTTGCTGTGGCAGCAAAAGCTGGACGTTTGTCTTTTTTGCTCCGGAGGCTGCCGAAAGCGAAAACAGGTGCTTTTGAGGATGGAGTCCGCAGGAAAGCAGAGAGGGCCAAATTGTCTGTGGCATTTGAAAGAGTTCCAGGAGGCAGTGAGAACCAGCATCACTTTTCCCCGCTGGCACCTTTGCTGTGGCAGCAAAAGCTGGACGTTTGTCTTTTTACCACCGGAGGGCGCCGAAAGTGAAAAAAGGCGCTTTTGAGGATAGAGTCCGCAGGAAAGCAGAGAGGGCTTAATTGTCTGGGGCATTTGAAAGGGTTCCAGGAGGCAGTGAAAACCAGCATTACTTTTCCCCGCTGGCACCTTTGCTGTGGCAGCAAAAGCTGGACGTTTGTCTTTTTTGCTCCGGAGGCTGCCGAAAGCGAAAACAGGTGCTTTTGAGGATGGAGTCCGCAGGAAAGCAGAGAGGGCTTAATTGTCTGGGGCATTTGAAGAGGTTCCAGGAGGCAGTGAGAACCAGCATTACTTTTCCCCGCTGGCACCTTTGCTGTGGCAGCAAAAGCTGGACGTTTGTCTTTTTTGCTCCGGAGGCTGCCGAAAGCGAAAACAGGTGCTTTTGAGGATGGAGTCCGCAGGAAAGCAGAGAGGGCCAAATTGTCTGTGGCATTTGAAAGAGTTCCAGGAGGCAGTGAGAACCAGCATCACTTTTCCCCGCTGGCACCTTTGCTGTGGCAGCAAAAGCTGGACGTTTGTCTTTTTACCACCGGAGGGCGCCGAAAGTGAAAAAAGGCGCTTTTGAGGATAGAGTCCGCAGGAAAGCAGAGAGGGCTTAATTGTCTGGAGCATTTGAAAGGGTTCCAGGAGGCAGTGAAAACCAGCATTACTTTTCCCCGCTGGCACCTTTGCTGTGGCAGCAAAAGCTGGACGTTTGTCTTTTTTGCTCCGGAGGCTGCCGAAAGCGAAAACAGGTGCTTTTGAGGATGGAGTCCACAGGAAAGCAGAGAGGGCCAAATTGTCTGTGGCATTTGAAAGGGTTCCAGGAGGCAGTGAGAACCAGCATTACTTTTCCCCGCTGGCACCTTTGCTGTGGCAGCAAAAGCTGGACGTTTGTCTTTTTTGCTCCGGAGGTTGCCGAAAGCGAAAACAGGTGCTTTTGAGGATGGAGTCCGCAGGAAAGCAGAGAGGGCCAAATTGTCTGTGGCATTTGAAGGAGTTCCAGGAGGCAGTGAGAACCAGCATTACTTTTCCCTGCTGGCATTTTGCTGTGGCAGCAAAAGCTGGACGTTTGTCTTTTTTGCTCCGGAGGGCGCCGAAAGCAAAAATAGGTGCTTTTGAGGATGGAGTCCGCAGGAAAGCAGAGAGGGCCAAATTGTCTGTGGCATTTGAAAGGGTTCCAGGAGGCAGTGAGAACCAGCATTACTTTTCCCCGCTGGCACCTTTGCTGTGGCAGCAAAAGCTGGACGTTTGTCTTTTTTGCTCCGGAGGCTGCCGAAAGCGAAAACAGGTGCTTTTGAGGATGGAGTCCGCAGGAAAGCAGAGAGGGCCAAATTGTCTGTGGCATTTGAAAGGGTTCCAGGAGGCAGTGAGAACCAGCATTACTTTTCCCCGCTGGGAGCTTTGCTGTGGCAGCAAAAGCTGGACGTTTGTCTTTTTTGCTCCGGAGGTTGCCGAAAGCGAAAACAGGTGCTTTTGAGGATGGAGTCCGCAGGAAAGCAGAGAGGGCCAAATTGTCTGTGGCATTTGAAAGGGTTCCAGGAGGCAGTGAGAACCAGCATTACTTTTCCCCGCTGGCACCTTTGCTGTGGCAGCAAAAGCTGGACGTTTGTCTTTTTTGCTCCGGAGGTTGCCGAAAGCGAAAACAGGTGCTTTTGAGGATGGAGTCCGCAGGAAAGCAGAGAGGGCCAAATTGTCTGTGGCATTTGAAGGAGTTCCAGGAGGCAGTGAGAACCAGCATTACTTTTCCCCGCTGGCACCTTTGCTGTGGCAGCAAAAGCTGGACGTTTGTCTTTTTTGCTCCGGAGGGCGCCGAAAGGGAAAATAGGTTCTTTTGAGGATGGAGTCCGCAGGAAAGCAGAGAGGGCCAAATTGTCTGTGGCATTTGAAAGGGTTCCAGGAGGCAGTGAGAACCAGCATTACTTTTCCCCGCTGGCACCTTTGCTGTGGCAGCAAAAGCTGGACGTTTGTCTTTTTTGCTCCGGAGGCTGCCGAAAGCGAAAACAGGTGCTTTTGAGGATGGAGTCTGCAGGAAAGCAGAGAGGGCCAAATTGTCTGGGGCATTTGAAGAGGTTCCAGGAGGCAGTGAGAACCAGCATTACTTTTCCCCGCTGGCACCTTTGCTGTGGCAGCAAAAGCTGGACGTTTGTCTTTTTTGCTCCGGAGGCTGCCGAAAGCGAAAACAGGTGCTTTTGAGGATGGAGTCCGCAGGAAAGCAGAGAGGGCCAAATTGTCTGTGGCATTTGAAAGGGTTCCAGGAGGCAGTGAGAACCAGCATTACTTTTCCCCGCTGGCACCTTTGCTGTGGCAGCAAAAGCTGGACGTTTGTCTTTTTTGCTCCGGAGGCTGCCGAAAGCGAAAACAGGTGCTTTTGAGGATGGAGTCCACAGGAAAGCAGAGAGGGCCAAATTGTCTGTGGCATTTGAAAGAGTTCCAGGAGGCAGTGAGAACCAGCATTACTTTTCCCCGCTGGCACCTTTGCTGTGGCAGCAAAAGCTGGACGTTTGTCTTTTTACCACCGGAGGGCGCCGAAAGTGAAAAAAGGCGCTTTTGAGGATAGAGTCCGCAGGAAAGCAGAGAGGGCCAAATTGTCTGTGGCATTTGAAAGGGTTCCAGGAGGCAGTGAGAACCAGCATTACTTTTCCCCGCTGGCACCTTTGCTGTGGCAGCAAAAGCTGGACGTTTGTCTTTTTTGCTCCGGAGGCTGCCGAAAGCGAAAACAGGTGCTTTTGAGGATGGAGTCCGCAGGAAAGCAGAGAGGGCCAAATTGTCTGTGGCATTTGAAAGGGTTCCAGGAGGCAGTGAGAACCAGCATTACTTTTCCCCGCTGACACCTTTGCTGTGGCAGCAAAAGCTGGACGTTTGTCTTTTTTGCTCCGGAGGCTGCCGAAAGCGAAAACAGGTGCTTTTGAGGATGGAGTCCGCAGGAAAGCAGAGAGGGCCAAATTGTCTGGGGCATTTGAACAGGTTCCAGGAGGCAGTGAGAACCAGCATTACTTTTCCCCGCTGGCACCTTTGCTGTGGCAGCAAAAGCTGGACGTTTGTCTTTTTACCACCGGAGGGCGCCGAAAGTGAAAAAAGGCGCTTTTGAGGATAGAGTCCGCAGGAAAGCAGAGAGGGCTTAATTGTCTGGGGCATTTGAAAGGGTTCCAGGAGGCAGTGAGAACCAGCATTACTTTTCCCCGCTGGCACCTTTGCTGTGGCAGCAAAAGCTGGACGTTTGTCTTTTTTGCTCCGGAGGCTGCCGAAAGCGAAAACAGGTGCTTTTGAGGATGGAGTCCGCAGGAAAGCAGAGAGGGCCAAATTGTCTGGGGCATTTGAAAGGGTTCCAGGAGGCAGTGAGAACCAGCATTACTCTTCCCCGCTGGCACCTTTGCTGTGGCAGCAAAAGCTGGACGTTTGTCTTTTTTGCTCCGGAGGCTGCCGAAAGCGAAAACAGGTGCTTTTGAGGATGGAGTCCACAGGAAAGCAGAGAGGGCCAAATTGTCTGGGGCATTTGAAAGGGTTCCAGGAGGCAGTGAGAACCAGCATTACTTTTCCCCGCTGGCACCTTTGCTGTGGCAGCAAAAGCTGGACGTTTGTCTTTTTTGCTCCGGAGGCTGCCGAAAGCGAAAACAGGTGCTTTTGAGGATGGAGTCCGCAGGAAAGCAGAGAGGGCCAAATTGTCTGTGGCATTTGAAAGAGTTCCAGGAGGCAGTGAGAACCAGCATCACTTTTCCCCGCTGGCACCTTTGCTGTGGCAGCAAAAGCTGGACGTTTGTCTTTTTACCACCGGAGGGCGCCGAAAGTGAAAAAAGGCGCTTTTGAGGATAGAGTCCGCAGGAAAGCAGAGAGGGCTTAATTGTCTGGGGCATTTGAAAGGGTTCCAGGAGGCAGTGAAAACCAGCATTACTTTTCCCCGCTGGCACCTTTGCTGTGGCAGCAAAAGCTGGACGTTTGTCTTTTTTGCTCCGGAGGCTGCCGAAAGCGAAAACAGGTGCTTTTGAGGATGGAGTCCACAGGAAAGCAGAGAGGGCCAAATTGTCTGTGGCATTTGAAAGGGTTCCAGGAGGCAGTGAGAACCAGCATTACTTTTCCCCGCTGGCACCTTTGCTGTGGCAGCAAAAGCTGGACGTTTGTCTTTTTTGCTCCGGAGGTTGCCGAAAGCGAAAACAGGTGCTTTTGAGGATGGAGTCCGCAGGAAAGCAGAGAGGGCCAAATTGTCTGTGGCATTTGAAGGAGTTCCAGGAGGCAGTGAGAACCAGCATTACTTTTCCCTACTGGCATTTTGCTGTGGCAGCAAAAGCTGGACGTTTGTCTTTTTTGCTCCGGAGGGCGCCGAAAGCAAAAATAGGTGCTTTTGAGGATGGAGTCTGCAGGAAAGCAGAGAGGGCCAAATTGTCTGTGGCATTTGAAAGGGTTCCAGGAGGCAGTGAGAACCAGCATTACTTTTCCCCGCTGGCACCTTTGCTGTGGCAGCAAAAGCTGGACGTTTGTCTTTTTTGCTCCGGAGGCTGCCGAAAGCGAAAACAGGTGCTTTTGAGGATGGAGTCCGCAGGAAAGCAGAGAGGGCCAAATTGTCTGTGGCATTTGAAAGGGTTCCAGGAGGCAGTGAGAACCAGCATTACTTTTCCCCGCTGGCACCTTTGCTGTGGCAGCAAAAGCTGGACGTTTGTCTTTTTTGCTCCGGAGGCTGCCGAAAGCGAAAATAGGTGCTTTTGAGGATGGAGTCCGCAGGAAAGCAGAGAGGGCCAAAGTGTCTGTGGCATTTGAAAGAGTTCCAGGAGGCAGTGAGAACCAGCATTACTTTTCCCCGCTGCCACCTTTGCTGTGGCAGCAAAAGCTGGACGTTTTTCTTTTTACCACCGGAGGGCGCCGAAAGTGAAAAAAGGCGCTTTTGAGGATAGAGTCCGCAGGAAAGCAGAGAGGGCCAAATTGTCTGTGGCATTTGAAAGGGTTCCAGGAGGCAGTGAGAACCAGCATTACTTTTCCCCGCTGGCACCTTTGCTGTGGCAGCAAAAACTGGACGTTTGTCTTTTTTGCTCCGGAGGCTGCCGAAAGCGAAAACAGGTGCTTTTGAGGATGGAGTCCGCAGGAAAGCAAGAGAGGGCCAAATTGTCTGTGGCATTTGAAGGAGTTCCAGGAGGCAGTGAGAACCAGCATTACTTTTCCCTGCTGGCATTTTGCTGTGGCAGCAAAAGCTGGACGTTTGTCTTTTTTGCTCCGGAGGGCGCCGAAAGCAAAAATAGGTGCTTTTGAGGATGGAGTCCGCAGGAAAGCAGAGAGGGCCAAATTGTCTGGGGCATTTGAAAGGGTTCCAGGAGGCAGTGAGAACCAGCATTACTTTTCCCCGCTGGCACCTTTGCTGTGGCAGCAAAAGCTGGACGTTTGTCTTTTTTGCTCCGGAGGCTGCCGAAAGCGAAAACAGGTGCTTTTGAGGATGGAGTCCGCAGGAAAGCAGAGAGGGCCAAATTGTCTGGGGCATTTGAAAGGGTTCCAGGAGGCAGTGAGAACCAGCATTACTTTTCCCCGCTGGCACCTTTGCTGTGGCAGCAAAAGCTGGACGTTTGTCTTTTTTGCTCCGGAGGCTGCCGAAAGTGAAAACAGGTGCTTTTGAGGATGGAGTCCGCAGGAAAGCAGAGAGGGCCAAATTGTCTGGGGCATTTGAAGAGGTTCCAGGAGGCAGTGAGAACCAGCATTACTTTTCCCCGCTGGCACCTTTGCTGTGGCAGCAAAAGCTGGACGTTTGTCTTTTTTGCTCCGGAGGCTGCCGAAAGCGAAAACAGGTGCTTTTGAGGATGGAGTCCGCAGGAAAGCAGAGAGGGCCAAATGTCTGTGGCATTTGAAAGGGTTCCAGGAGGCAGTGAGAACCAGCATTACTTTTCCCCGCTGGCACCTTTGCTGTAGCAGCAAAAGCTGGACGTTTGTCTTTTTTGCTCCGGAGGCTGCCGAAAGCGAAAACAGGTGCTTTTGAGGATGGAGTCCGCAGGAAAGCAGAGAGGGCCAAATTGTCTGGGGCATTTGAAAGGGTTCCAGGAGGCAGTGAGAACCGGCATTACTTTTCCCCGCTGGCACCTTTGCTGTGGCAGCAAAAGCTGGACGTTTGTCTTTTTTGCTCCGGAGGCTGCCGAAAGCGAAAACAGGTGCTTTTGAGGATGGAGTCCGCAGGAAAGCAGAGAGGGCCAAATTGTCTGTGGCATTTGAAAGGGTTCCAGGAGGCAGTGAGAACCAGCATTACTTTTCCCCGCTGGCACCTTTGCTGTGGCAGCAAAAGCTGGACGTTTGTCTTTTTTGCTCCGGAGGCTGCCGAAAGCGAAAACAGGTGCTTTTGAGGATGGAGTCCGCAGGAAAGCAGAGAGGGCCAAATTGTCTGGGGCATTTGAAGAGGTTCCAGGAGGCAGTGAGAACCAGCATTACTTTTCCCCGCTGGCACCTTTGCTGTGGCAGCAAAAGCTGGACGTTTGTCTTTTTTGCTCCGGAGGCTGCCGAAAGCGAAAACAGGTGCTTTTGAGGATGGAGTCCGCAGGAAAGCAGAGAGGGCCAAATTGTCTGTGGCATTTGAAAGGGTTCCAGGAGGCAGTGAGAACTAGCATTACTTTTCCCCGCTGGCACCTTTGCTGTGGCATCAAAAGCTGGACGTTTTTCTTTTTACCACCGGAGGGCGCCGAAAGTGAAAAAAGGCGCTTTTGAGGATAGAGTCCGCAGGAAAGCAGAGAGGGCCAAATTGTCTGTGGCATTTGAAAGGGTTCCAGGAGGCAGTGAGAACCAGCATTACTTTTCCCCGCTGGCACCTTTGCTGTGGCAGCAAAAGCTGGACGTTTGTCTTTTTTGCTCCGGAGGCTGCCGAAAGCGAAAACAGGTGCTTTTGAGGATGGAGTCCGCAGGAAAGCAGAGAGGGCCAAATTGTCTGTGGCATTTGAAAGAGTTCCAGGAGGCAGTGAGAACCAGCATTACTTTTCCCCGCTGGCACCTTTGCTGTGGCAGCAAAAGCTGGACGTTTTTCTTTTTACCACCGGAGGGCGCCGAAAGTGAAAAAAGGCGCTTTTGAGGATAGAGTCCGCAGGAAAGCAGAGAGGGCCAAATTGTCTGTGGCATTTGAAAGGGTTCCAGGAGGCAGTGAGAACCAGCATTACTTTTCCCCGCTGGCACCTTTGCTGTGGCAGCAAAAGCTGGACGTTTGTCTTTTTTGCTCCGGAGGCTGCCGAAAGCGAAAACAGGTGCTTTTGAGGATGGAGTCCGCAGGAAAGCAGAGAGGGCCAAATTGTCTGGGGCATTTGAAAGGGTTCCAGGAGGCAGTGAGAACCAGCATTACTTTTCCCCGCTGGCACCTTTGCTGTGGCAGCAAAAGCTGGACGTTTGTCTTTTTTGCTCCGGACGCTGCCGAAAGTGAAAACAGGTGCTTTTGAGGATGGAGTCCGCAGGAAAGCAGAGAGGGCCAAATTGTCTGTGGCATTTGAAAGGGTTCCAGGAGGCAGTGAGAACCAGCATTACTTTTCCCCGCTGGCACCTTTGCTGTGGCAGCAAAAGCTGGACGTTTGTCTTTTTTGCTCCGGAGGCTGCCGAAAGCGAAAACAGGTGCTTTTGAGGATGGAGTCCGCAGGAAAGCAGAGAGGGCCAAATTGTCTGTGGCATTTGAAAGGGTTCCAGGAGGCAGTGAGAACCAGCATTACTTTTCCCCGCTGGCACCTTTGCTGTGGCAGCAAAAGCTGGACGTTTGTCTTTTTTGCTCCGGAGGCTGCCGAAAGCGAAAACAGGTGCTTTTGAGGATGGAGTCCGCAGGAAAGCAGAGAGGGCCAAATTGTCTGTGGCATTTGAAAGGGTTCCAGGAGGCAGTGAGAACCAGCATTACTTTTCCCCGCTGGCACCTTTGCTGTGGCAGCAAAAGCTGGACGTTTGTCTTTTTTGCTCCGGAGGCTGCCGAAAGCGAAAACAGGTGCTTTTGAGGATGGAGTCCGCAGGAAAGCAGAGAGGGCCAAATTGTCTGGGGCATTTGAAGAGGTTCCAGGAGGCAGTGAGAACCAGCATTACTTTTCCCCGCTGGCACCTTTGCTGTGGCAGCAAAAGCTGGACGTTTGTCTTTTTTGCTCCGGAGGCTGCCGAAAGCGAAAACAGGTGCTTTTGAGGATGGAGTCCGCAGGAAAGCAGAGAGGGCCAAATTCTCTGTGGCATTTGAAAGGGTTCCAGGAGGCAGTGAGAACCAGCATTACTTTTCCCCGCTGGCACCTTTGCTGTGGCAGCAAAAGCTGGACGTTTGTCTTTTTTGCTCCGGACGCTGCCGAAAGCGAAAATAGGTGCTTTTGAGGATGGAGTCCGCAGGAAAGCAGAGAGGGCCAAAGTGTCTGTGGCATTTGAACAGGTTCCAGGAGGCAGTGAGAACCAGCATTACTTTTCCCCGCTGGCACCTTTGCTGTGGCAGCAAAAGCTGGACGTTTTTCTTTTTACCACCGGAGGGCGCCGAAAGTGAAAAAAGGCGCTTTTGAGGATAGAGTCCGCAGGAAAGCAGAGAGGGCCAAATTGTCTGTGGCATTTGAAAGGGTTCCAGGAGGCAGTGAGAACCAGCATTACTTTTCCCCGCTGGCACCTTTGCTGTGGCAGCAAAAGCTGGACGTTTGTCTTTTTTGCTCCGGAGGCTGCCGAAAGCGAAAACAGGTGCTTTTGAGGATGGAGTCCGCAGGAAAGCAGAGAGGGCCAAATTGTCTGTGGCATTTGAAAGGGTTCCAGAAGGCAGTGAGAACCAGCATTACTTTTCCCCGCTGGCACCTTTGCTGTGGCAGCAAAAGCTGGACGTTTGTCTTTTTTGCTCCGGAGGCTGCCGAAAGCGAAAACAGGTGCTTTTGAGGATGGAGTCCGCAGGAAAGCAGAGAGGGCCAAATTGTCTGGGGCATTTGAACAGGTTCCAGGAGGCAGTGAGAACCAGCATTACTTTTCCCCGCTGGCACCTTTGCTGTGGCAGCAAAAGCTGGACGTTTGTCTTTTTTGCTCCGGAGGCTGCCGAAAGCGAAAACAGGTGCTTTTGAGGATGGAGTCCACAGGAAAGCAGAGAGGGCCAAATTGTCTGTGGCATTTGAAAGGGTTCCAGGAGGCAGTGAGAACCAGCATTACTTTTCCCCGCTGGCACCTTTGCTGTGGCAGCAAAAGCTGGACGTTTGTCTTTTTTGCTCCGGAGGCTGCCGAAAGCGAAAATAGGTGCTTTTGAGGATGGAGTCCGCAGGAAAGCAGAGAGGGCCAAAGTGTCTGTGGCATTTGAAAGAGTTCCAGGAGGCAGTGAGAACCAGCATTACTTTTCCCCGCTGGCACCTTTGCTGTGGCAGCAAAAGCTGGACGTTTTTCTTTTTACCACCGGAGGGCGCCGAAAGTGAAAAAAGGCGCTTTTGAGGATAGAGTCCGCAGGAAAGCAGAGAGGGCCAAATTGTCTGTGGCATTTGAAAGGGTTCCAGGAGGCAGTGAGAACCAGCATTACTTTTCTCTGCTGGCACCTTTGCTGTGGCAGCAAAAGCTGGACGTTTGTCTTTTTTGCTCCGGAGGCTGCCGAAAGCGAAAACAGGTGCTTTTGAGGATGGAGTCCACAGGAAAGCAGAGAGGGCCAAATTGTCTGTGGCATTTGAAAGGGTTCCAGGAGGCAGTGAGAACCAGCATTACTTTTCCCCGCTGGCACCTTTGCTGTGGCAGCAAAAGCTGGACGTTTGTCTTTTTTGCTCCGGACGCTGCCGAAAGCGAAAACAGGTGCTTTTGAGGATGGAGTCCGCAGGAAAGCAGAGAGGGCCAAAGTGTCTGTGGCATTTGAAAGAGTTCCAGGAGGCAGTGAGAACCAGCATTACTTTTCCCCGCTGGCACCTTTGCTGTCAGCAAAAGCTGGACGTTTTTCTTTTTACCACCGGAGGGCGCCGGAAAGTGAAAAAAAGGCGCTTTTGAGGATAGAGTCCGCAGGAAAGCAGAGAGGGCCAAATTGTCTGTGGCATTTGAAAGGGTTCCAGGAGGCAGTGAGAACCAGCATTACTTTTCCCCGCTGGCACCTTTGCTGTGGCAGCAAAAGCTGGACGTTTGTCTTTTTTGCTCCGGAGGCTGCCGAAAGCGAAAACAGGTGCTTTTGAGGATGGAGTCCGCAGGAAAGCAGAGAGGGCCAAATTGTCTGGGGCATTTGAACAGGTTCCAGGAGGCAGTGAGAACCAGCATTACTTTTCCCCGCTGGCACCTTTGCTGTGGCAGCAAAAGCTGGACGTTTGTCTTTTTTGCTCCGGACGCTGCCGAAAGCGAAAACAGGTGCTTTTGAGGATGGAGTCCGCAGGAAAGCAGAGAGGGCCAAATTGTCTGTGGCATTTGAAAGGGTTCCAGGAGGCAGTGAGAACCAGCATTACTTTTCCCCGCTGGCACCTTTGCTGTGGCAGCAAAAGCTGGACGTTTGTCTTTTTTGCTCCGGAGGCTGCCGAAAGCGAAAACAGGTGCTTTTGAGGATGGAGTCCGCAGGAAAGCAGAGAGGGCCAAATTGTCTGGGGCATTTGAAGAGGTTCCAGGAGGCAGTGAGAACCAGCATTACTTTTCCCCGCTGGCACCTTTGCTGTGGCAGCAAAAGCTGGACGTTTGTCTTTTTTGCTCCGGAGGCTGCTGAAAGCGAAAACAGGTGCTTTTGAGGATGGAGTCCGCAGGAAAGCAGAGAGGGCCAAATTGTCTGTGGCATTTGAAAGGGTTCCAGGAGGCAGTGAGAACCAGCATTACTTTTCCCCGCTGGCACCTTTGCTGTGGCAGCAAAAGCTGGACGTTTGTCTTTTTTGCTCCGGAGGCTGCCGAAAGCGAAAACAGGTGCTTTTGAGGATGGAGTCCACAGGAAAGCAGAGAGGGCCAAATTGTCTGTGGCATTTGAAAGGGTTCCAGGAGGCAGTGAGAACCAGCATTACTTTTCCCCGCTGGCACCTTTGCTGTGGCAGCAAAAGCTGGACGTTTGTCTTTTTTGCTCCGGAGGCTGCCGAAAGCGAAAATAGGTGCTTTTGAGGATGGAGTCCGCAGGAAAGCAGAGAGGGCCAAAGTGTCTGTGGCATTTGAAAGAGTTCCAGGAGGCAGTGAGAACCAGCATTACTTTTCCCCGCTGGCACCTTTGCTGTGGCAGCAAATGCTGGACGTTTTTCTTTTTACCACCGGAGGGCGCCGAAAGTGAAAAAAGGCGCTTTTGAGGATAGAGTCCGCAGGAAAGCAGAGAGGGCCAAATTGTCTGTGGCATTTGAAAGGTTCCAGGAGGCAGTGAGAACCAGCATTACTTTTCCCCGCTGGCACCTTTGCTGTGGCAGCAAAAGCTGGACATTTGTCTTTTTTGCTCCGGAGGCTGCCGAAAGCGAAAACAGGTGCTTTTGAGGATGGAGTCCGCAGGAAAGCAGAGAGGGCCAAATTGTCTGTGGCATTTGAAAGGGTTCCAGGAGGCAGTGAGAACCAGCATTACTTTTCCCCGCTGGCACCTTTGCTGTGGCAGCAAAAGCTGGACGTTTGTCTTTTTTGCTCCGGAGGCTGCCGAAAGCGAAAACAGGTGCTTTTGAGGATGGAGTCCGCAGGAAAGCAGAGAGGGCCAAATGTCTGTGGCATTTGAAAGGGTTCCAGGAGGCAGTGAGAACCAGCATTACTTTTCCCCGCTGGCACCTTTGCTGTAGCAGCAAAAGCTGGACGTTTGTCTTTTTTGCTCCGGAGGCTGCCGAAAGCGAAAACAGGTGCTTTTGAGGATGGAGTCCGCAGGAAAGCAGAGAGGGCCAAATTGTCTGGGGCATTTGAAAGGGTTCCAGGAGGCAGTGAGAACCGGCATTACTTTTCCCCGCTGGCACCTTTGCTGTGGCAGCAAAAGCTGGACGTTTGTCTTTTTTGCTCCGGAGGCTGCCGAAAGCGAAAACAGGTGCTTTTGAGGATGGAGTCCGCAGGAAAGCAGAGAGGGCCAAATTGTCTGTGGCATTTGAAAGGGTTCCAGGAGGCAGTGAGAACCAGCATTACTTTTCCCCGCTGGCACCTTTGCTGTGGCAGCAAAAGCTGGACGTTTGTCTTTTTTGCTCCGGAGGCTGCCGAAAGCGAAAACAGGTGCTTTTGAGGATGGAGTCCGCAGGAAAGCAGAGAGGGCCAAATTGTCTGGGGCATTTGAAGAGGTTCCAGGAGGCAGTGAGAACCAGCATTACTTTTCCCCGCTGGCACCTTTGCTGTGGCAGCAAAAGCTGGACGTTTGTCTTTTTTGCTCCGGAGGCTGCCGAAAGCGAAAACAGGTGCTTTTGAGGATGGAGTCCGCAGGAAAGCAGAGAGGGCCAAATTGTCTGTGGCATTTGAAAGGGTTCCAGGAGGCAGTGAGAACTAGCATTACTTTTCCCCGCTGGCACCTTTGCTGTGGCATCAAAAGCTGGACGTTTTTCTTTTTACCACCGGAGGGCGCCGAAAGTGAAAAAAGGCGCTTTTGAGGATAGAGTCCGCAGGAAAGCAGAGAGGGCCAAATTGTCTGTGGCATTTGAAAGGGTTCCAGGAGGCAGTGAGAACCAGCATTACTTTTCCCCGCTGGCACCTTTGCTGTGGCAGCAAAAGCTGGACGTTTGTCTTTTTTGCTCCGGAGGCTGCCGAAAGCGAAAACAGGTGCTTTTGAGGATGGAGTCCGCAGGAAAGCAGAGAGGGCCAAATTGTCTGTGGCATTTGAAAGAGTTCCAGGAGGCAGTGAGAACCAGCATTACTTTTCCCCGCTGGCACCTTTGCTGTGGCAGCAAAAGCTGGACGTTTTTCTTTTTACCACCGGAGGGCGCCGAAAGTGAAAAAAGGCGCTTTTGAGGATAGAGTCCGCAGGAAAGCAGAGAGGGCCAAATTGTCTGTGGCATTTGAAAGGGTTCCAGGAGGCAGTGAGAACCAGCATTACTTTTCCCCGCTGGCACCTTTGCTGTGGCAGCAAAAGCTGGACGTTTGTCTTTTTTGCTCCGGAGGCTGCCGAAAGCGAAAACAGGTGCTTTTGAGGATGGAGTCCGCAGGAAAGCAGAGAGGGCCAAATTGTCTGGGGCATTTGAAAGGGTTCCAGGAGGCAGTGAGAACCAGCATTACTTTTCCCCGCTGGCACCTTTGCTGTGGCAGCAAAAGCTGGACGTTTGTCTTTTTTGCTCCGGACGCTGCCGAAAGTGAAAACAGGTGCTTTTGAGGATGGAGTCCGCAGGAAAGCAGAGAGGGCCAAATTGTCTGTGGCATTTGAAAGGGTTCCAGGAGGCAGTGAGAACCAGCATTACTTTTCCCCGCTGGCACCTTTGCTGTGGCAGCAAAAGCTGGACGTTTGTCTTTTTTGCTCCGGAGGCTGCCGAAAGCGAAAACAGGTGCTTTTGAGGATGGAGTCCGCAGGAAAGCAGAGAGGGCCAAATTGTCTGTGGCATTTGAAAGGGTTCCAGGAGGCAGTGAGAACCAGCATTACTTTTCCCCGCTGGCACCTTTGCTGTGGCAGCAAAAGCTGGACGTTTGTCTTTTTTGCTCCGGAGGCTGCCGAAAGCGAAAACAGGTGCTTTTGAGGATGGAGTCCGCAGGAAAGCAGAGAGGGCCAAATTGTCTGTGGCATTTGAAAGGGTTCCAGGAGGCAGTGAGAACCAGCATTACTTTTCCCCGCTGGCACCTTTGCTGTGGCAGCAAAAGCTGGACGTTTGTCTTTTTTGCTCCGGAGGCTGCCGAAAGCGAAAACAGGTGCTTTTGAGGATGGAGTCCGCAGGAAAGCAGAGAGGGCCAAATTGTCTGGGGCATTTGAAGAGGTTCCAGGAGGCAGTGAGAACCAGCATTACTTTTCCCCGCTGGCACCTTTGCTGTGGCAGCAAAAGCTGGACGTTTGTCTTTTTTGCTCCGGAGGCTGCCGAAAGCGAAAACAGGTGCTTTTGAGGATGGAGTCCGCAGGAAAGCAGAGAGGGCCAAATTCTCTGTGGCATTTGAAAGGGTTCCAGGAGGCAGTGAGAACCAGCATTACTTTTCCCCGCTGGCACCTTTGCTGTGGCAGCAAAAGCTGGACGTTTGTCTTTTTTGCTCCGGACGCTGCCGAAAGCGAAAATAGGTGCTTTTGAGGATGGAGTCCGCAGGAAAGCAGAGAGGGCCAAAGTGTCTGTGGCATTTGAACAGGTTCCAGGAGGCAGTGAGAACCAGCATTACTTTTCCCCGCTGGCACCTTTGCTGTGGCAGCAAAAGCTGGACGTTTTTCTTTTTACCACCGGAGGGCGCCGAAAGTGAAAAAAGGCGCTTTTGAGGATAGAGTCCGCAGGAAAGCAGAGAGGGCCAAATTGTCTGTGGCATTTGAAAGGGTTCCAGGAGGCAGTGAGAACCAGCATTACTTTTCCCCGCTGGCACCTTTGCTGTGGCAGCAAAAGCTGGACGTTTGTCTTTTTTGCTCCGGAGGCTGCCGAAAGCGAAAACAGGTGCTTTTGAGGATGGAGTCCGCAGGAAAGCAGAGAGGGCCAAATTGTCTGTGGCATTTGAAAGGGTTCCAGAAGGCAGTGAGAACCAGCATTACTTTTCCCCGCTGGCACCTTTGCTGTGGCAGCAAAAGCTGGACGTTTGTCTTTTTTGCTCCGGAGGCTGCCGAAAGCGAAAACAGGTGCTTTTGAGGATGGAGTCCGCAGGAAAGCAGAGAGGGCCAAATTGTCTGGGGCATTTGAACAGGTTCCAGGAGGCAGTGAGAACCAGCATTACTTTTCCCCGCTGGCACCTTTGCTGTGGCAGCAAAAGCTGGACGTTTGTCTTTTTTGCTCCGGAGGCTGCCGAAAGCGAAAACAGGTGCTTTTGAGGATGGAGTCCACAGGAAAGCAGAGAGGGCCAAATTGTCTGTGGCATTTGAAAGGGTTCCAGGAGGCAGTGAGAACCAGCATTACTTTTCCCCGCTGGCACCTTTGCTGTGGCAGCAAAAGCTGGACGTTTGTCTTTTTTGCTCCGGAGGCTGCCGAAAGCGAAAATAGGTGCTTTTGAGGATGGAGTCCGCAGGAAAGCAGAGAGGGCCAAAGTGTCTGTGGCATTTGAAAGAGTTCCAGGAGGCAGTGAGAACCAGCATTACTTTTCCCCGCTGGCACCTTTGCTGTGGCAGCAAAAGCTGGACGTTTTTCTTTTTACCACCGGAGGGCGCGAAAGTGAAAAAAGGCGCTTTTGAGGATAGAGTCCGCAGGAAAGCAGAGAGGGCCAAATTGTCTGTGGCATTTGAAAGGGTTCCAGGGAGGCAGTGAGAACCAGCATTACTTTTCTCTGCTGGCACCTTTGCTGTGGCAGCAAAAGCTGGACGTTTGTCTTTTTTGCTCCGGAGGCTGCCGAAAGCGAAAACAGGTGCTTTTGAGGATGGAGTCCACAGGAAAAGCAGAGAGGGCCAAATTGTCTGTGGCATTTGAAAGGGTTCCAGGAGGCAGTGAGAACCAGCATTACTTTTCCCCGCTGGCACCTTTGCTGTGGCAGCAAAAGCTGGACGTTTGTCTTTTTTGCTCCGGACGCTGCCGAAAGCGAAAACAGGTGCTTTTGAGGATGGAGTCCGCAGGAAAGCAGAGAGGGCCAAAGTGTCTGTGGCATTTGAAAGAGTTCCAGGAGGCAGTGAGAACCAGCATTACTTTTCCCCGCTGGCACCTTTGCTGTGGCAGCAAAAGCTGGACGTTTTTCTTTTTACCACCGGAGGGCGCCGAAAGTGAAAAAAGGCGCTTTTGAGGATAGAGTCCGCAGGAAAGCAGAGAGGGCCAAATTGTCTGTGGCATTTGAAAGGGTTCCAGGAGGCAGTGAGAACCAGCATTACTTTTCCCCGCTGGCACCTTTGCTGTGGCAGCAAAAGCTGGACGTTTGTCTTTTTTGCTCCGGAGGCTGCCGAAAGCGAAAACAGGTGCTTTTGAGGATGGAGTCCGCAGGAAAGCAGAGAGGGCCAAATTGTCTGGGGCATTTGAACAGGTTCCAGGAGGCAGTGAGAACCAGCATTACTTTTCCCCGCTGGCACCTTTGCTGTGGCAGCAAAAGCTGGACGTTTGTCTTTTTTGCTCCGGACGCTGCCGAAAGCGAAAACAGGTGCTTTTGAGGATGGAGTCCGCAGGAAAGCAGAGAGGGCCAAATTGTCTGTGGCATTTGAAAGGGTTCCAGGAGGCAGTGAGAACCAGCATTACTTTTCCCCGCTGGCACCTTTGCTGTGGCAGCAAAAGCTGGACGTTTGTCTTTTTTGCTCCGGAGGCTGCCGAAAGCGAAAACAGGTGCTTTTGAGGATGGAGTCCGCAGGAAAGCAGAGAGGGCCAAATTGTCTGGGGCATTTGAAGAGGTTCCAGGAGGCAGTGAGAACCAGCATTACTTTTCCCCGCTGGCACCTTTGCTGTGGCAGCAAAAGCTGGACGTTTGTCTTTTTTGCTCCGGAGGCTGCTGAAAGCGAAAACAGGTGCTTTTGAGGATGGAGTCCGCAGGAAAGCAGAGAGGGCCAAATTGTCTGTGGCATTTGAAAGGGTTCCAGGAGGCAGTGAGAACCAGCATTACTTTTCCCCGCTGGCACCTTTGCTGTGGCAGCAAAAGCTGGACGTTTGTCTTTTTTGCTCCGGAGGCTGCCGAAAGCGAAAACAGGTGCTTTTGAGGATGGAGTCCACAGGAAAGCAGAGAGGGCCAAATTGTCTGTGGCATTTGAAAGGGTTCCAGGAGGCAGTGAGAACCAGCATTACTTTTCCCCGCTGGCACCTTTGCTGTGGCAGCAAAAGCTGGACGTTTGTCTTTTTGCTCCGGAGGCTGCCGAAAGCGAAAATAGGTGCTTTTGAGGATGGAGTCCGCAGGAAAGCAGAGAGGGCCAAAGTGTCTGTGGCATTTGAAAGAGTTCCAGGAGGCAGTGAGAACCAGCATTACTTTTCCCCGCTGGCACCTTTGCTGTGGCAGCAAATGCTGGACGTTTTTCTTTTTACCACCGGAGGGCGCCGAAAGTGAAAAAAGGCGCTTTTGAGGATAGAGTCCGCAGGAAAGCAGAGAGGGCCAAATTGTCTGTGGCATTTGAAAGGGTTCCAGGAGGCAGTGAGAACCAGCATTACTTTTCCCCGCTGGCACCTTTGCTGTGGCAGCAAAAGCTGGACATTTGTCTTTTTTGCTCCGGAGGCTGCCGAAAGCGAAAACAGGTGCTTTTGAGGATGGAGTCCGCAGGAAAGCAGAGAGGGCCAAATTGTCTGTGGCATTTTGAAAGGGTTCCAGGAGGCAGTGAGAACCAGCATTACTTTTCCCCGCTGGCACCTTTGCTGTGGCAGCAAAAGCTGGACGTTTGTCTTTTTTTGCTCCGGAGGCTGCCGAAAGCGAAAACAGGTGCTTTTGAGGATGGAGTCCGCAGGAAAGCAGAGAGGGCCAAATTGTCTGGGGCATTTGAACAGGTTCCAGGAGGCAGTGAGAACCAGCATTACTTTTCCCCGCTGGCACCTTTGCTGTGGCAGCAAAAGCTGGACGTTTGTCTTTTTTGCTCCGGAGGCTGCCGAAAGCGAAAACAGGTGCTTTTGAGGATGGAGTCCACAGGAAAGCAGAGAGGGCCAAATTGTCTGTGGCATTTGAAAGGGTTCCAGGAGGCAGTGAGAACCAGCATTACTTTTCCCCGCTGGGAGCTTTGCTGTGGCAGCAAAAGCTGGACGTTTGTCTTTTTTGCTCCGGAGGCTGCCGAAAGCGAAAATAGGTGCTTTTGAGGATGGAGTCCGCAGGAAAGCAGAGAGGGCCAAAGTGTCTGTGGCATTTGAAAGAGTTCCAGGAGGCAGTGAGAACCAGCATTACTTTTCCCCGCTGGCACCTTTGCTGTGGCAGCAAAAGCTGGACGTTTTTCTTTTTACCACCGGAGGGCGCCGAAAGTGAAAAAAGGCGCTTTTGAGGATAGAGTCCGCAGGAAAGCAGAGAGGGCCAAATTGTCTGGGGCATTTGAAAGGGTTCCAGGAGGCAGTGAGAACCAGCATTACTTTTCCCCGCTGGCACCTTTGCTGTGGCAGCAAAAGCTGGACGTTTGTCTTTTTTGCTCCGGAGGCTGCCGAAAGCGAAAACAGGTGCTTTTGAGGATGGAGTCCGCAGGAAAGCAGAGAGGGCCAAATTGTCTGTGGCATTTGAAAGGGGTTCCAGGAGGCAGTGAGAACCAGCATTACTTTTCCCCGCTGGCACCTTTGCTGTGGCAGCAAAAGCTGGACGTTTGTCTTTTTTGCTCCGGACGCTGCCGAAAGCGAAAACAGGTGCTTTTGAGGATGGAGTCCGCAGGAAAGCAGAGAGGGCCAAAGTGTCTGTGGCATTTGAAAGAGTTCCAGGAGGCAGTGAGAACCAGCATTACTTTTCCCCGCTGGCACCTTTGCTGTGGCAGCAAAAGCTGGACGTTTTTCTTTTTACCACCGGAGGGCGCCGAAAGTGAAAAAAGGCGCTTTTGAGGATAGAGTCCGCAGGAAAGCAGAGAGGGCCAAATTGTCTGTGGCATTTGAAAGGGTTCCAGGAGGCAGTGAGAACCAGCATTACTTTTCCCCGCTGGCACCTTTGCTGTGGCAGCAAAAGCTGGACGTTTGTCTTTTTTGCTCCGGAGGCTGCCGAAGCAAAACAGGTGCTTTTGAGGATGGAGTCCGCAGGAAAGCAGAGAGGGCCAAATTGTCTGGGGCATTTGAACAGGTTCCAGGAGGCAGTGAGAACCAGCATTACTTTTCCCCGCTGGCACCTTTGCTGTGGCAGCAAAAGCTGGACGTTTGTCTTTTTTGCTCCGGACGCTGCCGAAAGCGAAAACAGGTGCTTTTGAGGATGGAGTCCGCAGGAAAGCAGAGAGGGCCAAATTGTCTGTGGCATTTGAAAGGGTTCCAGGAGGCAGTGAGAACCAGCATTACTTTTCCCCGCTGGCACCTTTGCTGTGGCAGCAAAAGCTGGACGTTTGTCTTTTTTGCTCCGGAGGCTGCCGAAAGCGAAAACAGGTGCTTTTGAGGATGGAGTCCGCAGGAAAGCAGAGAGGGCCAAATTGTCTCGGGCATTTGAAGAGGTTCCAGGAGGCAGTGAGAACCAGCATTACTTTTCCCCGCTGGCACCTTTGCTGTGGCAGCAAAAGCTGGACGTTTGTCTTTTTTGCTCCGGAGGCTGCTGAAAGCGAAAACAGGTGCTTTTGAGGATGGAGTCCGCAGGAAAGCAGAGAGGGCCAAATTGTCTGTGGCATTTGAAAGGGTTCCAGGAGGCAGTGAGAACCAGCATTACTTTTCCCCGCTGGCACCTTTGCTGTGGCAGCAAAAGCTGGACGTTTGTCTTTTTTGCTCCGGAGGCTGCCGAAAGCGAAAACAGGTGCTTTTGAGGATGGAGTCCACAGGAAAGCAGAGAGGGCCAAATTGTCTGTGGCATTTGAAAGGGTTCCAGGAGGCAGTGAGAACCAGCATTACTTTTCCCCGCTGGCACCTTTGCTGTGGCAGCAAAAGCTGGACGTTTGTCTTTTTTGCTCCGGAGGCTGCCGAAAGCGAAAATAGGTGCTTTTGAGGATGGAGTCCGCAGGAAAGGAGAGGGCCAAAGTGTCTGTGGCATTTGAAAGAGTTCCAGGAGGCAGTGAGAAACCAGCATTACTTTTCCCCGCTGGCACCTTTGCTGTGGCAGCAAAAGCTGGACGTTTTTCTTTTTACCACCGGAGGGCGCCGAAAGTGAAAAAAGGCGCTTTTGACGATAGAGTCCGCAGGAAAGCAGAGAGGGCCAAATTGTCTGTGGCATTTGAAAGGGTTCCAGGAGGCAGTGAGAACCAGCATTACTTTTCCCCGCTGGCACCTTTGCTGTGGCAGCAAAAGCTGGACGTTTGTCTTTTTTGCTCCGGACGCTGCCGAAAGCGAAAACAGGTGCTTTTGAGGATGGAGTCCGCAGGAAAGCAGAGAGGGCCAAATTGTCTGGGGCATTTGAAGAGGTTCCAGGAGGCAGTGAGAACCAGCATTACTTTTCCCCGCTGGCACCTTTGCTGTGGCAGCAAAAGCTGGACGTTTGTCTTTTTTGCTCCGGAGGCTGCCGAAAGCGAAAACAGGTGCTTTTGAGGATGGAGTCCGCAGGAAAGCAGAGAGGGCCAAATTGTCTGTGGCATTTGAAAGGGTTCCAGGAGGCAGTGAGAACCAGCATTACTTTTCCCCGCTGGCACCTTTGCTGTGGCAGCAAAAGCTGGACGTTTGTCTTTTTTGCTCCGGACGCTGCCGAAAGCGAAAACAGGTGCTTTTGAGGATGGAGTCCGCAGGAAAGCAGAGAGGGCCAAATTGTCTGGGGCATTTGAACAGGTTCCAGGAGGCAGTGAGAACCAGCATTACTTTTCCCCGCTGGCACCTTTGCTGTGGCAGCAAAAGCTGGACGTTTGTCTTTTTTGCTCCGGACGCTGCCGAAAGCGAAAACAGGTGCTTTTGAGGATGGAGTCCGCAGGAAAGCAGAGAGGGCCAAATTGTCTGTGGCATTTGAAAGGGTTCCAGGAGGCAGTGAGAACCAGCATTACTTTTCCCCGCTGGCACCTTTGCTGTGGCAGCAAAAGCTGGACGTTTGTCTTTTTTGCTCCGGACGCTGCCGAAAGCGAAAACAGGTGCTTTTGAGGATGGAGTCCGCAGGAAAGCAGAGAGGGCCAAAGTGTCTGTGGCATTTGAACAGGTTCCAGGAGGCAGTGAGAACCAGCATTACTTTTCCCCGCTGGCACCTTTGCTGTGGCAGCAAAAGCTGGACGTTTTTTCTTTTTACCACCGGAGGGCGCCGAAAGTGAAAAAAGGCGCTTTTGA
>NW_028128650.1:0-107843 GCF_965231255.1 Vanellus vanellus | reverse complement strand
CAGCAAAAGATGGACGTTTGTATTTTTTGCTGTCTTGGCCGCCGAAAATGAAAAATAGGGGCTTTTGAGGATCGAATTTGCAGGAAAGCAGAGAGGGCCAAATTGTATGGGGCATTTGAAGGGGTTCCAGGAGGCAGTGAGGACCAGCATCACTTTTCCCCGCTGGCACCTTTGCTGTGGCACCAAAAGATGGACGTTTGTCCTTTTTGCTCTGTTGGCCGCCGAAAGTTAAAAAAGGTGCTTTTGTTGATAGAGTGCGAAGGAAAGCAGAGAGGGCCAAATTGTATGGGGGCATTTGAAGGGGTTCCAGGAGGCAGTGAGGACCAGCATCACTTTTCCCTGCTGGCACCTTTGCTGTTGCTGCAAAAGCTGGACATTTGTCTTTTTTGCTCTGTTGGCCGCCGAAAGAGAAAAAAGGTGCTTTTGAGGATAGAGTGGGCAGGAAAGCAGAGAGGGCCAAATTGTGTGGGGCATTTGAAGGGGTTCCAGGAGGCAGTGAGGACCAGCATCACTTTTCCCCGCTGGCACCTTTGCTGTTGCAGCAAAAGCTGGACGTTGAGTTCTTCGCTCTCTTGGCCGCCGAAAGTGAAAAAAGGTGCTTTGAGGATAGAGTCCTCAAGAAATCAGAGAGGGCCAAAGTGTGTGGGGCATTTGAAGGGGTTCCAGGAGGCAGTGAGGACCAGCATCACTTTTCCCCGCTGGCACCTTTGCTGTGGCAGCAGAAGCTGGACGTTTTTCTTTTTTGCTCTCTTGGCCGCCGAAAGTGAAAAATAGGGGCTTTTGAGGATAGAGTGCGCAGGAAAGAAGAGAGGGCCAAATTGTCTGGGGCATCTGAAGGAGTTCCAGGAGGCAGTGATGACCAGCATCACTTTTCACAGCTGGCACCTTTGCTGTGGCAGCAAAAGCTGGACGTTTGTCTTTTTTGCTCTGTTGGCTGCCGAAAGTGAAAAATAGGGGCTTTTGATGATAGAGTGCGCAGGAAAGCAGAGAGGGCCAAATTGTGTGGGGCATTTGAAGGGGTTCCAGGAGGCAGTGAGGACCAGCATCACTTTTCCCTGCTGGCACCTTTGCTGTGGCAGCAAAAGCTGGACGTTGACTTCTTTGCTCTGTTGGCCCCCGAAAGTGAAAAATAGGTGCTTTTGCGGATAGAGTGCGCAGGAAAGCAGAGAGGGCCAAATTGTATGGGGCATTTGAAGGGGTTCCAGGAGGCAGTGAGGACCAGCATCACTTTTCCCGCTGGCACCTTTGCTGTGGCAGCAAAAGCTGGACGTTTGTCTTTTTTGCTCTGTTGGGCGCCGAAAGTGAAAAAAGGTGCTTTTGAGGATAGAGTGGGCAGGAAAGCAGAGAGGGCCAAATTGTGTGGGGCATTTGAAGGGGTTCCAGGAGGCAGTGAGGACCAGCATCACTTTTCCCCGCTGGCACCTTTGCTGTTGCAGCAAAAGCTGGACGTTGACTTCTTTGCTCTTTTGGCCCCCGAAAGTGAAAAAAGTTGCTTTTGAGGATAGAGTCCTCAGGAAATCAGACAGGGCCAAAGTGTGTGGGGCATTTGAAGGGGTTCCAAGAGGCAGTGAGGACCAGCATCACTTTTCCCCGCTGGCACATTTGCTGTGGCAGCAAAAGTTGGACGATTGTGTTTTTTCCTACAAACAACGCCGAGAGAGAAAAAAATTGCTTTTGAGGATAGAGTTTACAGGAAAGCAGAGAGGGCCAAATTGTATGTGGCATTTGAAGGGGTTCCAGGAGGCAGTGAGGACCAGCATCACTTTTCCCCGCTGGCACCTTTGCTGTGGCAGCAAACGATGGACGTTGACTTCTTTGCTCTCTTGGCCGCCGAAAGTAGAAAAAGCTGCTTTTGAGTATAGAGTGTGCAGGAAAGCAGAGAGGGCCAAATTGTCTGGGCATCTGAAGGAGTTCCAGGAGGCAGTGAGGACCAGCAACACTTTTCCCCGCTGGCACCTTTGCTGTGGCAGCAAAAGCTGGACGTTTGTCTTTCTTGCTCTGTCGGCCGCCGAAAGTGAAAAAAGGTGCTTTTGAGGATAGAGTGCGCAGGAAAGCAGAGAGGGCCAAACTGTATGGGGCATTTGAAGGGGTTCCAGGAGGCAGTGAGGACCAACATCACTTTTCCCCGCTGGCACCTTTGCTGTTGCTGCAAAAGCTGGACGTTGACTTCTTTGCTCTGTTGGCCGCCGAAAGTGAAAAATAGGGGCTTTTGAGGATCGAGTCCTCAGGAAATCAGAGAGGGCCAAAGTGTGTGGGGCATTTGAAGGGGTTCCAGGAGGCAGTGAGGACCAGCATCACTTTTCCACGCTGGCACCTTTGCTGTGGCAGCAAAAGCTGGACGTTTGTCTTTTTTGATCTCTTGGCCGCCGAAAGTGAAAAATAGGGGCTTTTGAGGATAGAGTGCGCAGGAAAGCAGAGAGGGCCAAATTGTCTAAGGCATCTGAAGGAGTTCCAGGAGGCAGTGAGGACCAGCATCACTTTTCCCTGCTGGCACCTTTGCTGTGAAACCAAAAGATGGACGTTTGTCTTTTTTGCTCTGTTGGGCGCCGAAAGTGAAAAAAGGGGCTTTTGAGGATAGATTGGGCAGGAAAGCACAGAGGGCTAAATTGTGTGGGGCAATTGAAGGGGTTCCAGGAGGCAGTGAGGACCAGCATCACTTTTCCCCGCTGGCACCTTTGCTGTGGCAGCAAAAGCTGGACGTTTTTCTTTTTTGCTCTCTTGGCCGCCTTAAGTGAAAAATAGGGGCTTTTGAGGATAGAGTGCGCAGGAAAGCAGAGAGGGCCAAATTGTATGGGGCATTTGAAGGGGTTCCAGGAGGCAGTGATGACCAGCATCACTTTTCCCTGCTGGCACCTTTGCTGTGGCAGCAAAAGCTGGACGTTTGTCTTTTTTGCTCTGTTGGCCGCCGAAAGTGAAAAATAGGGGCTTTTGAGGATAGAGTGCGCAGGAAAGCAGAGAGGGCCAAATTGTACGGGGCATTTGAAGGGGTTCCAGGAGGCAGTGAGGACCAGCATCACTTTTCCCTGCTGGCACCTTTGCTGTTGCTGCAAAAGCTGGACGTTTGTCTTTTTTGCTCTGTTGGCCCCTGAAAGTGAAAAAAGCTGCTTTTGAGGATAGAGTGGGCAGGAAAGCAGAGAGGGCCAAATTGTCTGGGGCATTTGAAGGGGTTCCAGGAGGCAGTGAGGACCAGCATCACTTTTCCCCACTGGCACCTTTGCTGTTGCAGCAAAAGCTGGACGTTGACTTCTTTGCTCTGTTGGCCGCCGAAAGTGAAAAAAGCTGCTTTTGAGGATAGAGTCCTCAGGAAATCAGAGAGGGCCAAAGTGTGTGGGGCATTTGAAGGGGTTCCAGGAGGCAGTGAGGACCAGCATCACTTTTCCCCGCTGGCACCTTTGCTGTGGCAGCAAAAGCTGGACGTTGGTCTTTTTTGCTCTCTTGGCCGCCGAAAGTGAAAAATAGGGCCTTTAGAGGATAGAGTGCGCAGGAAAGAAGAGAGGGCCAAATTGTCTAAGGCATCTGAAGGAGTTCCAGGAGGCAGTGATGACCAGCATCACTTTTCACCGCTGGCACCTTTGCTGTGGCAGCAAAAGCTGGACGTTTGTCTTTTTTGCTCTGTTGGCTGCCGAAAGTGAAAAATAGGGGCTTTTGAGGATAGAGTGCGCAGGAAAGCAGAGAGGGCCAAATTGTATGGGGCATTTGAAGGGGTTCCAGGAGGCAGTGAGGACCAGCATCACTTTTCCTGCTGGCACCTTTCCTGTGGCACCAAAAGATGGACGTTTGTCCTTTTTGCTCTGTTGGCCGCCGAAAGTTAAAAAAGGTGCTTTTGTGGATAGAGTGCGCAGGAAAGCAGAGAGGGACAAATTGTATGGGGCATTTGAAGGGGTTCCAGGAGGCAGTGAGGACCAGCATCACTTTTCCCCGCTGGCACCTTTGCTGTTGCTGCAAAAGCTGGACGTTGACTTCTTTGCTCTGTTGGCCGCCGAAAGTGAAAAATAGGGGCTTTTGAGGATAGAGTCCTCAGGAAATCAGAGAGGGCTAAAGTGTGTGGTGCATTTGAAGGGGTTCCAGGAGGCAGTGAGGACCAGCATCACTTTTCCCCGCTGGCACCTTTGCTGTGGCAGCAAAAGCTGGACGTTTGTCTTTTTTGCTCTCTTGGCCGCCGAAAGTGAAAAATAGGGGCTTTTGAGGATAGAGTGCGCAGGAAAGCAGAGAGGGCCAAATTGTCTAAGGCATCTGAAGGAGTTCCATGATGCAGTGAGGACCAGCATCACTTTTCCCCGCTGGCACATTTGCTGTGGCAGCAAAAGTTGGACGATTGTGTTTTTTCCTACAAACAACGCCGAGAGAGAAAGAAAGTGCTTTTGAGGATAGAGTTCGCAGGAAAGCAGAGAGGGCCAAATTGTATGTGGCATTTGAAGGGGTTCCAGGAGGCAGTGAGGACCAGCATCACTTTTCCCCGCTGTCACCTTTGCTGTGGCTGCAAAAGCTGGACATTTGTCTTTTTTGCTCTGTTGGGCGCCGAAAGTGAAAGAAGGTGCTTTTGAGGATAGAGTGCGCAGGAAAGCAGAGAGGGCCAAATTGTATGGGGCATCTGAAGGGCTTCAAGGAGGTAGTGAGGACCAGCATCACTTTTCCCCGCTGGCACCTTTAATGTGGCAGCAAAGGCTGGACGTTTGACTTCTTTGCTCTGTTGGCCCCCGAAAGTGAAAAAAGCTGCTTTTGAGGATCGAGTTTGCAGGAAAGCAGAGAGGGCCAAATTGTATGGGGCATTTGAAGGGGTTCCAGGAGGCAGTGAGGACCAGCATCACTTTTCCCTGCTGGCCCCATTGCTGTGACACCAAAAGATGGACGTTTGTCTTTTTTGCTCTATTGGGCGCCGAAAGTGAAAAAAGGTGCTTTTGAGGATAGAGTCCTCAGGAAATCAGAGAGGGCCAAAGTGTGTGGGGCATTTGAAGGGGTTCCAGGAGGCAGTGAGGACCAGCATCACTTTTCCCCGCTGGCACATTTGCTGTGGCAGCAAAAGCTGGACGTTTTTCTTTCTTGCTCTCTTGGCCGCCGAAAGTGAAAAATAGGGGCTTTTGAGGATAGAGTGCGCAGGAAAGCAGAGAGGGCCAAATTGTCTGGGGCATTTGAATGGGTTCCAGGAGGCAGTGAGGACCAGCATCACTTTTCCCCGCTGGCACCTTTGCTGTGGCAGCAAAAGCTGGACGTTGACTTCTTTGCTCTGTTGGCCCCCGAAAGTGAAAAATAGGTGCTTTTGAGGATAGAGTGCGCAGGAAAGCAGAGAGGGCCAAATTGTATGGGGCATTTGAAGGGGTTCCAGGAGGCAGTGAGGACCAGCATCACTTTTCCCTGCTGGCACCTTTGCTGTGGCAGCAAAAGTTGGACGTTTGTCTTTTTTGCTCTGTTGGGCGCCGAAAGTGAAAAAAGGTGCTTTTGAGGATAGAGTGGGCAGGAAAGCAGAGAGTGCCAAATTGTGTGGGGCATTTGAAGGGGTTCCAGGAGGCAGTGAGGACCAGCATCACTTTTCCCCGCTGGCACCTTTGCTGTGGCAGCAAAAGATGGACGTTTGTATTTTTGCTGTCTTGGCCGCCGAAAATGAAAAATAGGGGCTTTTGAGGATCGAATTTGCAGGAAAGCAGAGAGGGCCAAATTGTATGGGGCATTTGAAGGGGTTCCAGGAGGCAGTGAGGACCAGCATCACTTTTCCCCGCTGGCACCTTTGCTGTGGCACCAAAAGATGGACGTTTGTCCTTTTTGCTCTGTTGGCCGCCGAAAGTTAAAAAAGGTGCTTTTGTTGATAGAGTGCGAAGGAAAGCAGAGAGGGCCAAATTGTATGGGGCATTTGAAGGGGTTCCAGGAGGCAGTGAGGACCAGCATCACTTTTCCCTGCTGGCACCTTTGCTGTTGCTGCAAAAGCTGGACGTTTGTCTTTTTTGCTCTGTTGGCCGCCGAAAGAGAAAAAAGGTGCTTTTGAGGATAGAGTGGGCAGGAAAGCAGAGAGGGCCAAATTGTGTGGGGCATTTGAAGGGGTTCCAGGAGGCAGTGAGGACCAGCATCACTTTTCCCCGCTGGCACCTTTGCTGTTGCAGCAAAAGCTGGACGTTGAGTTCTTCGCTCTCTTGGCCGCCGAAAGTGAAAAAAGGTGCTTTTGAGGATAGAGTCCTCAAGAAATCAGAGAGGGCCAAAGTGTGTGGGGCATTTGAAGGGGTTCCAGGAGGCAGTGAGGACCAGCATCACTTTTCCCCGCTGGCACCTTTGCTGTGGCAGCAGAAGCTGGACGTTTTTCTTTTTTGCTCTCTTGGCCGCCGAAAGTGAAAAATAGGGGCTTTTGAGGATAGAGTGCGCAGGAAAGAAGAGAGGGCCAAATTGTCTGGGGCATCTGAAGGAGTTCCAGGAGGCAGTGATGACCAGCATCACTTTTCACAGCTGGCACCTTTGCTGTGGCAGCAAAAGCTGGACGTTTGTCTTTTTTGCTCTGTTGGCTGCCGAAAGTGAAAAATAGGGGCTTTTGATGATAGAGTGCGCAGGAAAGCAGAGAGGGCCAAATTGTGTGGGGCATTTGAAGGGGTTCCAGGAGGCAGTGAGGACCAGCATCACTTTTCCACGCTGGCACCTTTGCTGTGGCAGCAAAAGCTGGACGTTGACTTCTTTGCTCTGTTGGCCCCCGAAAGTGAAAAATAGGTGCTTTTGCGGATAGAGTGCGCAGGAAAGCAGAGAGGGCCAAATTGTATGGGGCATTTGAAGGGGTTCCAGGAGGCAGTGAGGACCAGCATCACTTTTCCCCGCTGGCACCTTTGCTGTGGCAGCAAAAGCTGGACGTTTGTCTTTTTTGCTCTGTTGGGCGCCGAAAGTGAAAAAAGGTGCTTTTGAGGATAGAGTGGGCAGGAAAGCAGAGAGGGCCAAATTGTGTGGGGCATTTGAAGGGGTTCCAGGAGGCAGTGAGGACCAGCATCACTTTTCCCCGCTGGCACCTTTGCTGTTGCAGCAAAAGCTGGACGTTGACTTCTTTGCTCTTTTGGCCCCCGAAAGTGAAAAAAGTTGCTTTTGAGGATAGAGTCCTCAGGAAATCAGACAGGGCCAAAGTGTGTGGGGCATTTGAAGGGGTTCCAAGAGGCAGTGAGGACCAGCATCACTTTTCCCCGCTGGCACATTTGCTGTGGCAGCAAAAGTTGGACGATTGTGTTTTTTCCTACAAACAACGCCGAGAGAGAAAAAAATTGCTTTTGAGGATAGAGTTTACAGGAAAGCAGAGAGGGCCAAATTGTATGTGGCATTTGAAGGGGTTCCAGGAGGCAGTGAGGACCAGCATCACTTTTCCCCGCTGGCACCTTTGCTGTGGCAGCAAACGATGGACGTTGACTTCTTTGCTCTCTTGGCCGCCGAAAGTAGAAAAAGCTGCTTTTGAGTATAGAGTGTGCAGGAAAGCAGAGAGGGCCAAATTGTCTGGGCATCTGAAGGAGTTCCAGGAGGCAGTGAGGACCAGCAACACTTTTCCCCGCTGGCACCTTTGCTGTGGCAGCAAAAGCTGGACGTTTGTCTTTCTTGCTCTGTCGGCCGCCGAAAGTGAAAAAAGGTGCTTTTGAGGATAGAGTGCGCAGGAAAGCAGAGAGGGCCAAACTGTATGGGGCATTTGAAGGGGTTCCAGGAGGCAGTGAGGACCAACATCACTTTTCCCCGCTGGCACCTTTGCTGTTGCTGCAAAAGCTGGACGTTGACTTCTTTGCTCTGTTGGCCGCCGAAAGTGAAAAATAGGGGCTTTTGAGGATCGAGTCCTCAGGAAATCAGAGAGGGCCAAAGTGTGTGGGGCATTTGAAGGGGTTCCAGGAGGCAGTGAGGACCAGCATCACTTTTCCACGCTGGCACCTTTGCTGTGGCAGCAAAAGCTGGACGTTTGTCTTTTTTGATCTCTTGGCCGCCGAAAGTGAAAAATAGGGGCTTTTGAGGATAGAGTGCGCAGGAAAGCAGAGAGGGCCAAATTGTCTAAGGCATCTGAAGGAGTTCCAGGAGGCAGTGAGGACCAGCATCACTTTTCCCTGCTGGCACCTTTGCTGTGAAACCAAAAGATGGACGTTTGTCTTTTTTGCTCTGTTGGGCGCCGAAAGTGAAAAAAGGGGCTTTTGAGGATAGATTGGGCAGGAAAGCACAGAGGGCTAAATTGTGTGGGGCAATTGAAGGGGTTCCAGGAGGCAGTGAGGACCAGCATCACTTTTCCCCGCTGGCACCTTTGCTGTGGCAGCAAAAGCTGGACGTTTTTCTTTTTTGCTCTCTTGGCCGCCTTAAGTGAAAAATAGGGGCTTTTGAGGATAGAGTGCGCAGGAAAGCAGAGAGGGCCAAATTTTATGGGGCATTTGAAGGGGTTCCAGGAGGCAGTGATGACCAGCATCACTTTTCCCTGCTGGCACCTTTGCTGTGGCAGCAAAAGCTGGACGTTTGTCTTTTTTGCTCTGTTGGCCGCCGAAAGTGAAAAATAGGGGCTTTTGAGGATAGAGTGCGCAGGAAAGCAGAGAGGGCCAAATTGTATGGGGCATCTGAAGGAGTTCCAGGAGGCAGTGAGGACCAGCATCACTTTTCCCCGCTGAAACCTTTGCTGTGGCAGCAAAAGCTGGACGTTGACTTCTTTGCTCTGTTGGCCCCCGAAAGTGAAAAAAGCTGCTTTTGAGGATAGAGTGCGCAGGAAAGCAGAGAGGGCCAAATTGTCTGGGCATCTGAAGGAGTTCCAGGAGGCAGTGAGGACCAGCAACACTTTTCCCCGCTGGCACCTTTGCTGTGGCAGCAAAAGCTGGACGTTTGTCTTTTTTGCTCTGTCGGCCGCCGAAAGTGAAAAAAGGTGCTTTTGAGGATAGAGTGCGCAGGAAAGCAGAGAGGGCCAAATTGTATGGGGCATTTGAAGGGGTTCCAGGAGGCAGTGAGGACCAGCATCACTTTTCCCCGCTGGCACCTTTGCTGTTGCTGCAAAAGCTGGACGTTGACTTCTTTGCTCTGTTGGCCGCCGAAAGTGAAAAATAGGGCCTTTTGAGGATCGAGTCCTCAGGAAATCAGAGAGGGCCAAAGTGTGTGGGGCATTTGAAGGGGTTCCAGGAGGCAGTGAGGACCAGCATCACTTTTCCCCGCTGGCACCTTTGCTGTGGCAGCAAAAGCTGGACGTTGGTCTTTTTTGATCTCTTGGCCGCCGAAAGTGAAAAATAGGGGCTTTTGAGGATAGAGTGCGCAGGAAAGCAGAGAGGGTCAAATTGTCTGGGGCATCTGAAGGATTTCCAGGAGGCAGTGAGGACCAGCATCACTTTTCCCCACTGGCACCTTTGCTGTGGCAGCAAAAGCTGGACGTTTGTCTTTTTTGCTCTGTTGGCCGCCGAAAGTGAAAAATAGGGGCTTTTGAGGATAGAGTGCGCAGGAAAGCAAAGAGGGCCAAATTGTCTGGGGCATCTGAAGGAGTTCCAGGAGGCAGTGAGGACCAGCATCACTTTTCCCTGCTGGCACCTTTGCTGTGGCAGCAAAAGCTGGACGTTTGTCTTTTTTGCTCTGTTGGCCCCCGAAAGTGAAAAAAGCTGCTTTTGAGGATAGAGTGGGCAGGAAAGCAGAGAGGGCCAAATTGTCTGGTGCATTTGAATGGGTTCCAGGAGGCAGTGAGGACCAGCATCACTTTTCCCTGCTGGCACCTTTGCTGTGGCACCAAAAGATGGACGTTTGTCTTTTTTGCTCTGTTGGCCACCGAAAGTGAAAAATAGGTGCTTTTGAGGATAGAGTGCGCAGGAAAGCAGAGAGGGCCAAATTGTCTGGGGCATTTGAAGGGGTTCCAGGAGGCAGTGAGGACCAGCATCACTTTTCCCTGCTGGCACCTTTGCTGTGGCAGCAAAAGCTGGACGTTTGTCTTTTTTGCTCTGTTGGGCGCCGAAAGTGAAAAAATGTGCTTTTGAGGATAGAGTGGGCAAGAAAGCAGAGAGGGCCAAATTGTGTGGGGCATTTGAAGGGGTTCCAGGAGGCAGTGAGGACCAGCATCACTTTTCCCCGCTGGCACATTTGCTGTGGCAGCAAAAGCTGGACGTTTGTCTTTTTTGCTCTGTTGGGCGCCGAAAGTGAAAAAAGGTGCTTTTGAGGATAGAGTGGGCAGGAAAGCAGAGAGGGCCAAATTGTGTGGGGCATATGAAGGGGTTCCAGGAGGCAGTGAGGACCAGCATCACTTTTCCCCGCTGGCACCTTTGCTGTTGCTGCAAAAGCTGGACGTTGACTTCTTTGCTCTGTTGGCCGCCGAAAGTGAAAAATCTGCTTTTGAGGATAGAGTCCTCAGGAAATCAGAGAGGGCCAAATTGTGTGGGGCATTTGAAGGGGTTCCAGGAGGCAGTGAGTACCAGCATCACTTTTCCCCGCTGGCACCTTTGCTGTGGCAGCAAAAGCTGGACGTTGACTTCTTTGCTCTGTTGGCCGCCTAAAGTGAAAAATATGCTTTTGAGGATAGAGTCCTCAGGAAATCAGAGAGGGCCAAAGTGTGTGGGTCATTTGAAGGGGTTCCAGGAGGCAGTTAGGACCAGCAACACTTTTCCCCGCTGGCACCTTTGCTGTGGCAGCAAAAGCTGGACGTTTGTCTTTTTTGCTCTGTTGGCCGCCGAAAGTGAAAAATAGGGGCTTTTGAGGATAGAGTGCGCAGGAAAGCAGAGAGGGCCAAATTGTATGGGGCATCTGAAGGAGTTCCAGGAGGCAGTGAGGACCAGCATCACTTTTCCCCGCTGAAACCTTTCCTGTGGCAGCAAAAGCTGGACGTTGACTTCTTTGCTCTGTTGGCCCCCGAAAGTGAAAAAAGCTGCTTTTGAGGATAGAGTGCGCAGGAAAGCAGAGAGGGCCAAATTGTCTGGGCATCTGAAGGAGTTCCAGGAGGCAGTGAGGACCAGCAACACTTTTCCCCGCTGGCACCTTTGCTGTGGCAGCAAAAGCTGGACGTTTGTCTTTTTTGCTCTGTCGGCCGCCGAAAGTGAAAAAAGGTGCTTTTGAGGATAGAGTGCGCAGGAAAGCAGAGAGGGCCAAATTGTATGGGGCATTTGAAGGGGTTCCAGGAGGCAGTGAGGACCAGCATCACTTTTCCCCGCTGGCACCTTTGTTGTTGCTGCAAAAGCTGGACGTTGACTTCTTTGCTCTGTTGGCCGCCGAAAGTGAAAAATAGGGGCTTTTGAGGATAGAGTACGCAGGAAAGCAGAGAGGGCCAAAGTGTGTGGGGCATTTGAAGGGGTTCCAGGAGGCAGTGAGGACCAGCATCACTTTTCCCCGCTGGCACCTTTGCTGTGGCAGCAAAAGCTGGACGTTGGTCTTTTTTGATCTCTTGGCCGCCGAAAGTGAAAAATAGGGGCTTTTGAGGATAGAGTGCGCAGGAAAGCAGAGAGGGTCAAATTGTCTGGGGCATCTGAAGGATTTCCAGGAGGCAGTGAGGACCAGCATCACTTTTCCCCGCTGGCACCTTTGCTGTGGCAGCAAAAGCTGGACGTTTGTCTTTTTTGCTCTGTTGGCCGCCGAAAGTGAAAAATAGGGGCTTTTGAGGATAGAGTGCGCAGGAAAGCAGAGAGGGCCAAATTGTCTGGGGCATCTGAAGGAGTTCCAGGAGGCAGTGAGGACCAGCATCACTTTTCCCTGCTGGCACCTTTGCTGTGGCAGCAAAAGCTGGACGTTTGTCTTTTTTGCTCTGTCGGCCGCCGAAAGTGAAAAAAGCTGCTTTTGAGGATAGAGTGGGCAGGAAAGCAGAGAGGGCCAAATTGTCTGGTGCATTTGAATGGGTTCCAGGAGGCAGTGAGGACCAGCATCACTTTTCCCTGCTGGCACCTTTGCTGTGGCACCAAAAGATGGACGTTTGTCTTTTTTGCTCTGTTGGCCACCGAAAGTGAAAAATAGGTGCTTTTGAGGATAGAGTGCGCAGGAAAGCAGAGAGGGCCAAATTGTCTGGGGCATCTGAAGGAGTTCCAGGAGGCAGTGAGGACCAGCATCACTTTTCCCTGCTGGCACCTTTGCTGTGGCAGCAAAAGCTGGACATTTGTCTTTTTTGCTCTGTTGGCCCCCGAAAGTGAAAAAAGCTGCTTTTGAGGATAGAGTGGGCAGGAAAGCAGAGAGGGACAAATTGTCTGGTGCTTTTGAATGGGTTCCAGGAGGCAGTGAGGACCAGCATCACTTTTCCCTGCTGGCACCTTTGCTGTGGCACCAAAAGATGGACGTTTGTCTTTTTTGCTCTGTTGGCCGCCGAAAGTGAAAAATAGGGGCTTTTGAGGATCGAGTCCTCAGGAAATTAGAGAGGGCCAAAGTGTGTGGGGCATTTGAAGGGGTTCCAGGAGGCAGTGAGGACCAGCATCACTTTTCCACGCTGGCACCTTTGCTGTGGCAGCAAAAGCTGGACGTTGGTCTTTTTTGATCTCTTGGCCGCTGAAAGTGAAAAATAGGGGCTTTTGAGGATAGAGTGCGCAGGAAAGCAGAGAGGGCCAAATTGTCTAAGGCATCTGAAGGAGGTCCAGGAGGCAGTGAGGACCAGCATCACTTTTCCCTGCTGGCACCTTTGCTGTGAAACCAAAAGATGGACGTTTGTCTTTTTTGCTCTGTTGGGCGCCGAAAGTGAAAAAAGGGGCTTTTGAGGATAGATTGGGCAGGAAAGCACAGAGGGCTAAATTGTGTGGGGCAATTGAAGGGGTTCCAGGAGGCAGTGAGGACCAGCATCACTTTTCCCCGCTGGCACCTTTGCTGTGGCAGCAAAAGCTGGACGTTTGTCTTTTTTGCTCTGTTGGCCGCCGAAAGTGAAAAATAGGGGCTTTTGAGGATAGAGTGCGCAGGAAAGCAGAGAGGGCCAAATTGTATGGGGCATCTGAAGGAGTTCCAGGAGGCAGTGAGGACCAGCATCACTTTTCCCCGCTGAAACCTTTCCTGTGGCAGCAAAAGCTGGACGTTGACTTCTTTGCTCTGTTGGCCCCCGAAAGTGAAAAAAGCTGCTTTTGAGGATAGAGTGCGCAGGAAAGCAGAGAGGGCCAAATTGTCTGGGCATCTGAAGGAGTTCCAGGAGGCAGTGAGGACCAGCAACACTTTTCCCCGCTGGCACCTTTGCTGTGGCAGCAAAAGCTGGACGTTTGTCTTTTTTGCTCTGTCGGCCGCCGAAAGTGAAAAAAGGTGCTTTTGAGGATAGAGTGCGCAGGAAAGCAGAGAGGGCCAAATTGTATGGGGCATTTGAAGGGGTTCCAGGAGGCAGTGAGGACCAGCATCACTTTTCCCCGCTGGCACCTTTGCTGTTGCTGCAAAAGCTGGACGTTGACTTCTTTGCTCTGTTGGCCGCCGAAAGTGAAAAATAGGGCCTTTTGAGGATCGAGTCCTCAAGAAATCAGAGAGGGCCAAAGTGTGTGGTGCATTTGATGGGGTTCCAGGAGGCAGTGAGGACCAGCATCACTTTTCCCCGCTGGCACCTTTGCTGTGGCAGCAAAAGCTGGACGTTGGTCTTTTTTGATCTCTTGGCCGCCGAAAGTGAAAAATAGGGGCTTTTGAGGATAGAGTGCGCAGGAAAGCAGAGAGGGTCAAATTGTCTGGGGCATCTGAAGGATTTCCAGGAGGCAGTGAGGACCAGCATCACTTTTCCCCACTGGCACCTTTGCTGTGGCAGCAAAAGCTGGACGTTTGTCTTTTTTGCTCTGTTGGCCGCCGAAAGTGAAAAATAGGGGCTTTTGAGGATAGAGTGCGCAGGAAAGCAGAGAGGGCCAAATTGTCTGGGGCATCTGACGGAGTTCCAGGAGGCAGTGAGGACCAGCATCACTTTTCCCTGCTGGCACCTTTGCTGTGGCAGCAAAAGCTGGACGTTTGTCTTTTTTGCTCTGTTGGCCCCCGAAAGTGAAAAAAGCTGCTTTTGAGGATAGAGTGGGCAGGAAAGCAGAGAGGGCCAAATTGTCTGGTGCATTTGAATGGGTTCCAGGAGGCAGTGAGGACCAGCATCACTTTTCCCTGCTGGCACCTTTGCTGTGGCACCAAAAGATGGACGTTTGTCTTTTTTGCTCTGTTGGCCACCGAAAGTGAAAAATAGGTGCTTTTGAGGATAGAGTGCGCAGGAAAGCAGAGAGGGCCAAATTGTATGGGGCATTTGAAGGGGTTCCAGGAGGCAGTGAGGACCAGCATCACTTTTCCCTGCTGGCACCTTTGCTGTGGCAGCAAAAGCTGGACGTTTGTCTTTTTTGCTCTGTTTGGCGCCGAAAGTGAAAAAATGTGCTTTTGAGGATAGAGTGGGCAAGAAAGCAGAGAGGGCCAAATTGTGTGGGGCATTTGAAGGGGTTCCAGGAGGCAGTGAGGACCAGCATCACTTTTCCCCGCTGGCACATTTGCTGTGGCAGCAAAAGCTGGACGTTTGTCTTTTTTGCTCTGTTGGGCGCCGAAAGTGAAAAAAGGTGCTTTTGAGGATAGAGTGGGCAGGAAAGCAGAGAGGGCCAAATTGTGTGGGGCATTTGAAGGGGTTCCAGGAGGCAGTGAGGACCAGCATCACTTTTCCCCGCTGGCACCTTTGCTGTTGCTGCAAAAGCTGGACGTTGACTTCTTTGCTCTGTTGGCCGCCGAAAGTGAAAAATCTGCTTTTGAGGATAGAGTCCTCAGGAAATCAGAGAGGGCCAAATTGTGTGGGGCATTTGAAGGGGTTCCAGGAGGCAGTGAGGACCAGCATCACTTTTCCCCGCTGGCACCTTTGCTGTGGCAGCAAAAGCTGGACGTTGACTTCTTTGCTCTGTTGGCCGCCTAAAGTGAAAAATATGCTTTTGAGGATAGAGTCCTCAGGAAATCAGAGAGGGCCAAAGTGTGTGGGTCATTTGAAGGGGTTCCAGGAGGCAGTTAGGACCAGCAACACTTTTCCCCGCTGGCACCTTTGCTGTGGCAGCAAAAGCTGGACGTTTGTCTTTTTTGCTCTGTCGGCCGCCGAAAGTGAAAAAAGGTGCTTTTGAGGATAGAGTGCGCAGGAAAGCAGAGAGGGCCAAATTGTATGGGGCATTTGAAGGGGTTCCAGGAGGCAGTGAGGACCAGCATCACTTTTCCCCGCTGGCACCTTTGCTGTTGCTGCAAAAGCTGGACGTTGACTTCTTTGCTCTGTTGGCCGGCGAAAGTGAAAAATAGGGGCTTTTGAGGATCGAGTCCTCAGGAAATCAGAGAGAGCCAAACTGTGTGGGGCATTTGAAGGGGTTCCAGGAGGCAGTGAGGACCAGCATCACTTTTCCCCGCTGGCACCTTTGCTGTGGCAGCAAAAGCTGGACGTTTGTCTTTTTTGCTCTGTTGGGCGCCGAAAGTGAAAAAAGGTGCTTTTGAGGATAGAGTGCGCAGGAAAGCAGAGAGGGCCAAATTGTATGGGGCATTTGAAGGGGTTCCAGGAGGCAGTGAGGACCAGCATCACTTTTCCCCGCTGGCACATTTGCTGTGGCAGCAAAAGCTGGACGTTTGTCTTTTTTGCTCCAACCAGCGGCGAAAGTGAAAAAAGGTGCTTTTGAGGATAGAGTGGGCAGGAAAGCAGAGAGGGCCAAATTGTGTGGGGCATTTGAAGGGGTTCCAGGAGGCAGTGAGGACCAGCATCACTTTTCCCCGCTGGCACCTTTGCTGTGGCAGCAAAGGTGGACGTTTGTCTTTTTTGCTCTGATGGCCGCCGAAAGTGAAAAATAGGGGCTTTTGAGGATAGAGTGCGCAGGAAAGCAGAGAGGGCCAAATTGTCTGGGGCATCTGAAGGAGTTCCAGGAGGCAGTGAGGACCAGCATCACTTTTCCCCGCTGGCACCTTTGCTGTGGCAGCAAAAGCTGGACGTTGACTTCTTTGCTCTGTTGGCCCCCGAAAGTGAAAAAAGGTTCTTTTGAGGATAGAGTGCGCAGGAAAGCAGAGAGGGCCAAATTGTCTGGGCATCGGAAGGAGTTCCAGGAGGCAGTGAGGACCAGCAACACTTTTCCCCGCTGGCACCTTTGCTGTAGCACCAAAAGATGGACGTTTGTCTTTTTTGCTCTGTTGGGCGCCGAAAGTGAAAAAAGTTGCTTTTGAGGATAGAGTCGGCAGGAAAGCAGAGAGGGCCAAATTGTGTGGGGCATTTGAAGGGGTTCCAGGAGGCAGTGAGGACCAGCATCACTTTTCCCTGCTGGCACCTTTGCTGTGGCAGCAAAAGCTGGACGTTGACTTCTTTGCTCTGTTGGCCCCCGAAAGTGAAAAATAGGTGCTTTTGAGGATAGAGTGCGCAGGAAAGCAGAGAGGGCCAAATTGTATGGGGAATTTGAAGGGGTTCCAGGAGGCAGTGAGGACCAGCATCACTTTTCCCCGCTGGCACCTTTGCTGTGGCAGCAAAAGCTGGACGTTTGTCTTTTTTGCTCTGTTGGGCGCCGAAAGTGAAAAAAGGTGCTTTTGAGGATAGAGTGGGCAGGAAAGCAGAGAGGGCCAAATTGTGTGGGGCATTTGAAGGGGTTCCAGGAGGCAGTGAGGACCAGCATCACTTTTCCCCGCTGGCACATTTGCTGTGGCAGCAAAAGCTGGACGTTGACTTCTTTGCTCTTTTGGCCCCCGAAAGTGAAAAAAGCTGCTTTTGAGGATAGAGTCCTCAGGAAATCAGAAAGGGCCAAAGTGTGTGGGGCATTTGAAGGGGTTCCAAGAGGCAGTGAGGACCAGCATCACTTTTCCCCGCTGGCACATTTGCTGTGGCAGCAAAAGTTGGACGATTGTGTTTTTTCCTACAAACAACGCCGAGAGAGAAAAAAATTGCTTTTGAGGATAGAGTTTACAGGAAAGCAGAGAGGGCCAAATTGTATGTGGCATTTGAAGGGGTTCCAGGAGGCAGTGAGGACCAGCATCACTTTTCCCCGCTGGCACCTTTGCTGTGGCAGCAAACGATGGACGTTGACTTCTTTGCTCTCTTGGCCGCCGAAAGTAGAAAAAGCTGCTTTTGAGTATAGAGTGTGCAGGAAAGCAGAGAGGGCCAAATTGTCTGGGCATCTGAAGGAGTTCCAGGAGGCAGTGAGGACCAGCAACACTTTTCCCCGCTGGCACCTTTGCTGTGGCAGCAAAAGCTGGACGTTTGTCTTTCTTGCTCTGTCGGCCGCCGAAAGTGAAAAAAGGTGCTTTTGAGGATAGAGTGCGCAGGAAAGCAGAGAGGGCCAAACTGTATGGGGCATTTGAAGGGGTTCCAGGAGGCAGTGAGGACCAACATCACTTTTCCCCGCTGGCACCTTTGCTGTTGCTGCAAAAGCTGGACGTTGACTTCTTTGCTCTGTTGGCCGCCGAAAGTGAAAAATAGGGGCTTTTGAGGATCGAGTCCTCAGGAAATCAGAGAGGGCCAAAGTGTGTGGGGCATTTGAAGGGGTTCCAGGAGGCAGTGAGGACCAGCATCACTTTTCCACGCTGGCACCTTTGCTGTGGCAGCAAAAGCTGGACGTTTGTCTTTTTTGATCTCTTGGCCGCCGAAAGTGAAAAATAGGGGCTTTTGAGGATAGAGTGCGCAGGAAAGCAGAGAGGGCCAAATTGTCTAAGGCATCTGAAGGAGTTCCAGGAGGCAGTGAGGACCAGCATCACTTTTCCCTGCTGGCACCTTTGCTGTGAAACCAAAAGATGGACGTTTGTCTTTTTTGCTCTGTTGGGCGCCGAAAGTGAAAAAAGGGGATTTTGAGGATAGATTGGGCAGGAAAGCACAGAGGGCTAAATTGTGTGGGGCAATTGAAGGGGTTCCAGGAGGCAGTGAGGACCAGCATCACTTTTCCCCGCTGGCACCTTTGCTGTGGCAGCAAAAGCTGGACGTTTTTCTTTTTTGCTCTCTTGGCCGCCTTAAGTGAAAAATAGGGGCTTTTGAGGATAGAGTGCGCAGGAAAGCAGAGAGGGCCAAATTGTATGGGGCATTTGAAGGGGTTCCAGGAGGCAGTGATGACCAGCATCACTTTTCCCTGCTGGCACCTTTGCTGTGGCAGCAAAGGCTGGACGTTTGTCTTTTTTGCTCTGTTGGCCGCCGAAAGTGAAAAATAGGGGCTTTTGAGGATAGAGTGCGCAGGAAAGCAGAGAGGGCCAAATTGTATGGGGCATCTGAAGGAGTTCCAGGAGGCAGTGAGGACCAGCATCACTTTTCCCCGCTGAAACCTTTCCTGTGGCAGCAAAAGCTGGACGTTGACTTCTTTGCTCTGTTGGCCCCCGAAAGTGAAAAAAGCTGCTTTTGAGGATAGAGTGCGCAGGAAAGCAGAGAGGGCCAAATTGTCTGGGGCATTTGAAGGCGTTCCATGATGCAGTGAGGACCAGCATCACTTTTCCCCGCTGGCACCTTTGCTGTGGCAGCAAAAGCTGGACGTTTGTCTTTTTTGCTCTGTCGGCCGCCGAAAGTGAAAAAAGGTGCTTTTGAGGATAGAGTGCGCAGGAAAGCAGAGAGGGCCAAATTGTATGGGGCATTTGAAGGGGTTCCAGGAGGCAGTGAGGACCAGCATCACTTTTCCCCGCTGGCACCTTTGCTGTTGCTGCAAAAGCTGGACGTTGACTTCTTTGCTCTGTTGGCCGCCGAAAGTGAAAAATAGGGCCTTTTGAGGATCGAGTCCTCAGGAAATCAGAGAGGGCCAAAGTGTGTGGGGCATTTGAAGGGGTTCCAGGAGGCAGTGAGGACCAGCATCACTTTTCCCCGCTGGCACCTTTGCTGTGGCAGCAAAAGCTGGACGTTGGTCTTTTTTGCTCTGTTGGCCGCCGAAAGTGAAAAATAGGGGCTTTTGAGGATAGAGTGCGCAGGAAAGCAGAGAGGGCCAAATTGTATGGGGCATCTGAAGGAGTTCCAGGAGGCAGTGAGGACCAGCATCACTTTTCCCCGCTGGCACCTTTGCTGTGGCAGCAAAAGCTGGACGTTGACTTCTTTGCTCTGTTGGCCCCCGAAAGTGAAAAAAGCTGCTTTTGAGGATAGAGTGCGCAGGAAAGCAGAGAGGGCCAAATTGTCTGGGCATCTGAAGGAGTTCCAGGAGGCAGTGAGGACCAGCAACACTTTTCCCCGCTGGCACCTTTGCTGTGGCAGCAAAAGCTGGACGTTTGTCTTTTTTGCTCTGTCGGCCGCCGAAAGTGAAAAAAGGTGCTTTTGAGGATAGAGTGCGCAGGAAAGCAGAGAGGGCCAAATTGTATGGGGCATTTGAAGGGGTTCCAGGAGGCAGTGAGGACCAGCATCACTTTTCCCCGCTGGCACCTTTGCTGTTGCTGCAAAAGCTGGACGTTGGTCCTTTTTTGATCTCTTGGCCGCCGAAAGTGAAAAATAGGGGCTTTTGAGGATAGAGTGCGCAGGAAAGCAGAGAGGGCCAAATTGTCTGGGGCATCTGAAGGAGTTCCAGGAGGCAGTGAGGACCAGCATCACTTTTCCCTGCTGGCACCTTTGCTGTGGCAGCAAAATCTGGACGTTTGTCTTTTTTGCTCTGTTGGCCCCCGAAAGTGAAAAAAGCTGCTTTTGAGGATAGAGTGGGCAGGAAAGCAGAGAGGGCCAAATTGTCTGGTGCATTTGAATGGGTTCCAGGAGGCAGTGAGGACCAGCATCACTTTTCCCTGCTGGCACCTTTGCTGTGGCACCAAAAGATGGACGTTTGTCTTTTTTGCTCTGTTGGCCACCGAAAGTGAAAAATAGGTGCTTTTGAGGATAGAGTGCGCAGGACAGCAGAGAGGGCCAAATTGTATGGGGCATTTGAAGGGGTTCCAGGAGGCAGTGAGGACCAGCATCACTTTTCCCTGCTGGCACCTTTGCTGTGGCAGCAAAAGCTGGACGTTTGTCTTTTTTGCTCTGTTGGGCGCCGAAAGTGAAAAAATGTGCTTTTGAGGATAGAGTGGGCAAGAAAGCAGAGAGGGCCAAATTGTGTGGGGCATTTGAAGGGGTTCCAGGAGGCAGTGAGGACCAGCATCACTTTTCCCCGCTGGCACATTTGCTGTGGCAGCAAAAGCTGGACGTTTGTCTTTTTTGCTCTGTTGGGCGCCGAAAGTGAAAAAAGGTGCTTTTGAGGATAGAGTGGGCAGGAAAGCAGAGAGGGCCAAATTGTGTGGGGCATTTGAAGGGGTTCCAGGAGGCAGTGAGGACCAGCATCACTTTTCCCCGCTGGCACCTTTGCTGTTGCTGTAAAAGCTGGACGTTGACTTCTTTGCTCTGTTGGCCGCCGAAAGTGAAAAATCTGCTTTTGAGGATAGAGTCCTCAGGAAATCAGAGAGGGCCAAATTGTGTGGGGCATTTGAAGGGGTTCCAGGAGGCAGTGAGTACCAGCATCACTTTTCCCCGCTGGCACCTTTGCTGTGGCAGCAAAAGCTGGACGTTGACTTCTTTGCTCTGTTGGCCGCCTAAAGTGAAAAATATGCTTTTGAGGATAGAGTCCTCAGGAAATCAGAGAGGGCCAAAGTGTGTGGGTCATTTGAAGGGGTTCCAGGAGGCAGTTAGGACCAGCAACACTTTTCCCCGCTGGCACCTTTGCTGTGGCAGCAAAAGCTGGACGTTTGTCTTTTTTGCTCTGTCGGCCGCCGAAAGTGAAAAAAGGTGCTTTTGAGGATAGAGTGCGCAGGAAAGCAGAGAGGGCCAAATTGTATGGGGCATTTGAAGGGGTTCCAGGAGGCAGTGAGGACCAGCATCACTTTTCCCCGCTGGCACCTTTGCTGTTGCTGCAAAAGCTGGACGTTGACTTCTTTGCTCTGTTGGCCGGCGAAAGTGAAAAATAGGGGCTTTTGAGGATCGAGTCCTCAGGAAATCAGAGAGAGCCAAACTGTGTGGGGCATTTGAAGGGGTTCCAGGAGGCAATGAGGACCAGCATCACTTTTCCCCGCTGGCACCTTTGCTGTGGCAGCAAAAGCTGGACGTTTTTCTTTTTTGCTCTCTTGGCCGCCTTAAGTGAAAAATAGGGGCTTTTGAGGATAGAGTGCGCAGGAAAGCAGAGAGGGCCAAATTGTATGGGGCATTTGAAGGGGTTCCAGGAGGCAGTGAGGACCAGCATCACTTTTCCCCGCTGGCACCTTTGCTGTGGCAGCAAAAGCTGGACGTTTGTCTTTTTTGCTCCAACCAGCGGCGAAAGTGAAAAAAGGTGCTTTTGAGGATAGAGTGGGCAGGAAAGCAGAGAGGGCCAAATTGTGTGGGGCATTTGAAGGGGTTCCAGGAGGCAGTGAGGACCAGCATCACTTTTCCCCGCTGGCACCTTTGCTGTGGCAGCAAAGGTGGACGTTTGTCTTTTTTGCTCTGATGGCCGCCGAAAGTGAAAAATAGGGGCTTTTGAGGATAGAGTGCGCAGGAAAGCAGAGAGGGCCAAATTGTCTGGGGCATCTGAAGGAGTTCCAGGAGGCAGTGAGGACCAGCATCACTTTTCCCCGCTGGCACCTTTGCTGTGGCAGCAAAAGCTGGACGTTGACTTCTTTGCTCTGTTGGCCCCCGAAAGTGAAAAAAGCTGCTTTTGAGGATAGAGTGCGCAGGAAAGCAGAGAGGGCCAAATTGTCTGGGCATCGGAAGGAGTTCCAGGAGGCAGTGAGGACCAGCAACACTTTTCCCCGCTGGCACCTTTGCTGTGGCACCAAAAGATGGACGTTTGTCTTTTTTGCTCTGTTGGGCGCCGAAAGTGAAAAAAGGTGCTTTTGAGGATAGAGTCGGCAGGAAAGCAGAGAGGGCCAAATTGTGTGGGGCATTTGAAGGGGTTCCAGGAGGCAGTGAGGACCAGCATCACTTTTCCCCGCTGGCACATTTGCTGTGGCAGCAAAAGCTGGACGTTTGTCTTTTTTGCTCTGTCGGCCGCCGAAAGTGAAAAAAGGTGCTTTTGAGGATAGAGTGCGCAGGAAAGCAGAGAGGGCCAAATTGTGTGGGGCATCTGAAGGAGTTCCAGGAGGCAGTGAGGACCAGCATCACTTTTCCCTGCTGGCACCTTTGCTGTTGCAGCAAAAGCTGGACGTTTGTCTTTTTTGCTCTCTTGGGCGCCGAAAGTGAAAAAAGGTGCTTTTGAGGATAGAGTGGGCAGGAAAGCAGAGAGGGCCAAATTGTGTGGGGCATTTGAAGGGGTTCCAGGAGGCAGTGAGTACCAGCATCACTTTTCCCCGCTGGCACCTTTGCTGTGGCAGCAAAAGCTGGACGTTGACTTCTTTGCTCTGTTGGCCGCCTAAAGTTAAAAATATGCTTTTGAGGATAGAGTCCTCAGGAAATCAGAGAGGGCCAAAGTGTGTGGGTCATTTGAAGGGGTTCCAGGAGGCAGTGAGGACCAGCATCACTTTTCCCCGCTGGCACCTTTGCTGTGGCAGCAAGAGCTGGACGTTTCTCTTTTTTGCTCTCTTGCTCGCCGAAAGTGAAAAATAGGGGCTTTTGAGGATAGAGTGCGCAGGAAAGCAGAGAGGGCCAAATTGTCTGGGGCATTTGAAGGGGTTCCAGGAGGCAGTGAGGACCAGCATCACTTTTCCCCGCTGGCACCTTTGCTGTGGCAGCAAAAGCTGGACGTTTTTCCTTTTTCCTATGTTGGCCGCCGAAAGTTAAAAAAGGTGGTTTTGTGGATAGAGTGCGCAGGAAAGCAGAGAGGGCCAAATTGTATGGGGCATCTGAAGGAGTTCCAGGAGGCAGTGAGGACCAGCATCACTTTTCCCCACTGGCACATTTGCTGTGGCAGCAAAAGTTGGACGATTGTGTTTTTTCCTACAAACAACGCCGAGAGAGAAAAAAGGTGCTTTTGAGGATAGCGTTTGCAGGAAAGCAGAGAGGGCCAAATTGTCTGGGGCATTTGAAGGGGTTCCAGGAGGCAGTGAGGACCAGCATCACTTTTCCCCGCTGGCACATTTGCTTTGACAGCAAAAGTTGGACGATTGTGTTTTTTCCTACAAACTACGCCGAGAGAGAAAAAAGGTGCTTTTGAGGATCGAGTTTGCAGGAAAGCAGAGAGGGCCAAATTGTGTGGGGCATTTGTAGGGGTTCCAGGAGGCAGTGAGGACCAGCATCACTTTTCCCTGCTGGCACCTTTGCTGTGGCAGCAAGAGCGGGACGTTTGTCTTATTTTCTCTGTTGGGCGCCGAAATTGAAAAAAGGTGCTTTTGAGGATCGAGTTTGCAAGAAAGCAGAGAGGGCCAACCTGTGTGGAGCATTTGAAGGGGTTCCAGGAGGCAGTGAGGACCAGCATCACTTTTCCTTGCTGGCACCTTTGCTGTGGCAGCAAAAGGTGGACGTTTGTCTTTTTTGCTCTCTTGGCCGCCGAAAGTGAACAATAGGGGCTTTTGAGGATAGAGTGCGCAGGAAAGCAGAGAGGGCCAAATTGTGTGGGGCATTTGAAGGGGTTCCAGGAGGCAGTGAGGACCAGCATCACTTTTCCCCGCTGGCACATTTGCTGTGGCAGCAAAAGCTGGATGTTTGTCTTTTTTGCTCTGTTGGGCGCCGAAAGTGAAAAAAGGTGCTTTTGAGGATATAGTGGGCAGGAAAGCAGAGAGGGCCAAATTGTGTAGGGAATTTGAAGGGGTTCCAGGAGGCAGTGAGGACCAGCATCACTTTTCCCCGCTGGCACCTTTGCTGTGGCAGCAAAAGCTGGACGTTTGTCTTTTTTGCTCTTTTGGCCGCCGAAAGTGAACAATAGGGGGTTTTGAGGATAGAGTGCGCAGGAAAGCAGAGAGGGCCAAATTGTATGGGGCATCTGAAGGAGTTCCAGGAGGCAGTGAGGACCAGCATCCCTTTTCCATGCTGGCACCTTTGCTGTGGCAGCAAAAGTTGGACGTTTGACTTCTTTGCTCTGTTGGCCCCCGAAAGTGAAAAAAGGTGCTTTTGAGGATAGAGTGCGCAGGAAAGCAGAGAGGGCCAAATTGTCTGGGGCATTTGAAGGGGTTCCAGGAGGCAGTGAGGACCAGCATCACTTTTCCCCGCTGGCACATTTGCTTTGACAGCAAAAGTTGGACGATTGTGTTTTTTCCTACAAACTACGCCGAGAGAGAAAAAAGGTGCTTTTGAGGATCGAGTTTGCAGGAAAGCAGAGAGGGCCAAATTGTGTGGGGCATTTGTAGGGGTTCCAGGAGGCAGTGAGGACCAGCATCACTTTTCCCTGCTGGCACCTTTGCTGTGGCAGCAAGAGCGGGACGTTTGTCTTATTTTCTCTGTTGGGCGCCGAAATTGAAAAAAGGTGCTTTTGAGGATCGAGTTTGCAAGAAAGCAGAGAGGGCCAACCTGTGTGGAGCATTTGAAGGGGTTCCAGGAGGCAGTGAGGACCAGCATCACTTTTCCTTGCTGGCACCTTTGCTGTGGCAGCAAAAGGTGGACGTTTGTCTTTTTTGCTCTCTTGGCCGCCGAAAGTGAACAATAGGGGCTTTTGAGGATAGAGTGCGCAGGAAAGCAGAGAGGGCCAAATTGTATGGGGCATTTGAAGGGGTTCCAGGAGGCAGTGAGGACCAGCATCACTTTTCCCCGCTGGCACATTTGCTGTGGCAGCAAAACCTGGATGTTTGTCTTTTTTGCTCTGTTGGGCGCCGAAAGTGAAAAAAGGTGCTTTTGAGGATATAGTGGGCAGGAAAGCAGAGAGGGCCAAATTGTGTGGGGAATTTGAAGGGGTTCCAGGAGGCAGTGAGGACCAGCATCACTTTTCCCCGCTGGCACCTTTGCTGTGGCAGCAAAAGCTGGACGTTTGTCTTTTTTGCTCTTTTGGCCGCCGAAACTGAACAATAGGGGGTTTTGAGGATAGAGTGCGCAGGAAAGCAGAGAGGGCCAAATTGTATGGGGCATCTGAAGGAGTTCCAGGAGGCAGTGAGGACCAGCATCCCTTTTCCATGCTGGCACCTTTGCTGTGGCAGCAAAAGTTGGACGTTTGACTTCTTTGCTCTGTTGGCCCCCAAAAGTGAAAAAAGGTGCTTTTGAGGATAGAGTGCGCAGGAAAGCAGAGAGGGCCAAATTGTCTGGGGCATTTCAAGGGGTTCCAGGAGGCAGTGAGGACCAGCATCACTTTTCCCTGCTGGCACCTTTGCTGTGGCACCAAAAGATGGACGTTTGTCCTTTTTGCTCTGTTGGCCACCGAAAGTTAAAAAAGTTGCTTTTGTGGATAGAGTGCGCAGGAAAGCAGAGAGGGCCAAATTGTCTGGGTCATTTGAAGGGGTTCCAGGAGGCAGTGAGGACCAGCATCACTTTTCCCCGCTGGCACCTTTGCTGTGGCAGCAAAAGCTGGACGTTTGACTTCTTTGCTCTGTTGGCCCCCGAAAGTGAAAAAAGCTGCTTTTGAGGAAAGAGTGTGCAGGAAAGCAGAGAGGGCCAAATTGTATGGGGCATTTGAAGGGGTTCCAGGAGGCAGTGAGGACCAGCATCACTTTTCCCCACTGGCACATTTGCTGTTGCAGCAAAAGTTGGACGATTGTGTTTTTTCCTACAAACAACGCCGAGAGAGAAAAAAGGTGCTTTTGAGGATAGAGTTTGCAGGAAAGCAGAGAGGGCCAAATTGTCTGGGGCATTTGAAGGGGTTCCAGGAGGCAGTGAGGACCAGCATCACTTTTCCCCGCTGGCACATTTGCTTTGACAGCAAAAGTTGGACGATTGTGTTTTTTCCTACAAACTACGCCGAGAGAGAAAAAAGGTGCTTTTGAGGATCGAGTTTGCAGGAAAGCAGAGAGGGCCAAATTGTGTGGGGCATTTGTAGGGGTTCCAGGAGGCAGTGAGGACCAGCATCACTTTTCCCTGCTGGCACCTTTGCTGTGGCAGCAAGAGCTGGACGTTTGTCTTATTTTCTCTGTTGGGCGCCGAAATTGAAAAAAGGTGCTTTTGAGGATCGAGTTTGCAAGAAAGCAGAGAGGGCCAACCTGTGTGGAGCATTTGAAGGGGTTCCAGGAGGCAGTGAGGACCAGCATCACTTTTCCCTGCTGGCACCTTTGCTGTGGCAGCAAAAGGTGGACGTTTGTCTTTTTTGCTCTCTTGGCCGCCGATAGTGAACAATAGGGGCTTTTGAGGATAGAGTGCGCAGGAAAGCAGAGAGGGCCAAATTGTGTGGGGCATTTGAAGGGGTTCCAGGAGGCAGTGAGGACCAGCATCACTTTTCCCCGCTGGCACATTTGCTGTGGCAGCAAAAGCTGGACGTTTGTCTTTTTTGCTCTGTTGGGCGCCGAAAGTGAAAAAAGGTGCTTTTGAGGATATAGTGGGCAGGAAAGCAGAGAGGGCCAAATTGTGTGGGGCATTTGAAGGGGTTCCAGGAGGCAGTGAGGACCAGCATCACTTTTCCCCGCTGGCACCTTTGCTGTTGCAGCAAAAGCTGGACTTTGACTTCTTTGCTCTGTTGGCCGCCGAAAGTGAAAAAAGATGCTTTTGAGGATAGAGTCCTCAGGAAATCAGAGAGGGCCAAAGTGTGTTGGGCATTTGAAGGGGTTCCAGGAGGCAGTGAGGACCAGCATCACTTTTCCCCGCTGGCACCTTTGCTGTGGCAGCAAAAGCTGGACGTTTGTCTTTTTTGCTCTTTTGGCCGCCGAAAGTGAACAATAGGGGGTTTTGAGGATAGAGTGCGCAGGAAAGCAGAGAGGGCCAAATTGTATGGGGCATCTGAAGGAGTTCCAGGAGGCAGTGAGGACCAGCATCCCTTTTCCACGCTGGCACCTTTGCTGTGGCAGCAAAAGCTGGACGTCTGACTTCTTTCCTCTGTTGGCCCCCGAAAGTGAAAAAAAGGTGCTTTTGAGGATAGAGTGCGCAGGAAAGCAGAGAGGGCCAAATTGTCTGGGGCATTTCAAGGGGTTCCAGGAGGCAGTGAGGACCAGCATCACTTTTCCCTGCTGGCACCTTTGCTGTGGCACCAAAAGATGGACGTTTGTCCTTTTTGCTCTGTTGGCCACCGAAAGTTAAAAAAGGTGCTTTTGTGGATAGAGTGCGCAGGAAAGCAGAGAGGGCCAAATTGTCTGGGTCATTTGAAGGGGTTCCAGGAGGCAGTGAGGACCAGCATCACTTTTCCCCGCTGGCACCTTTGCTGTGGCAGCAAAAGCTGGACGTTTGACTTCTTTGCTCTGTTGGCCCCCGAAAGTGAAAAAAGCTGCTTTTGAGGATAGAGTGTGCAGGAAAGCAGAGAGGGCCAAATTGTATGGGGCATTTGAAGGGGTTCCAGGAGGCAGTGAGGACCAGCATCACTTTTCCCCGCTGGCACCTTTGCTGTTGCAGCAAAAGCTGGACGTTGACTTCTTTGCTCTGTGTGCCGCCGAAAGTGAAAAAAGCTGCTTTTGAGGATAGAGTCCTCAGGAAATCAGAGAGGGCCAAAGTGTGTGGGGCATTTGAAGGGGTTCCAGGAGGCAGTGAGGACCAGCATCACTTTTCCCCGCTGGCACATTTGCTGTGGCAGCAAAAGCTGGACGTTTGTCTTTTTTGCTCTCTTGGCCGCCGAAAGTGAAAAATAGGGGCTTTTGAGGATAGAGTGCGCAGGAAAGCAGAGAGGGCCAAATTGTCTGGGGCATCTGAAGGAGTTCCAGGAGGCAGTGAGGACCAGCATCACTTTTCCCCACTGGCACATTTGCTGTGGCTGCAAAAGTTGGACGATTGTGTTTTTTCCTACAAACAACGCCGAGAGAGAAAAAAGGTGCTTTTGAGGATAGAGTTTGCAGGAAAGCAGAGAGGGCCAAATTGTCTGGGTCATTTGAAGGGCTTCCAGGGGGCAGTGAGGACCAGCATCACTTTTCCCCGCTGGCAAATTTGCTGTGGCAGCAAAAGTTGGACAATTGTGTTTTTTCCTACAAACTAAGCCGAGAGAGAAAAAAGGTGCTTTTGAGGATCGAGTTTGCAGGAAAGCAGAGAGGGCCAAATTTTGTGGGGCATTTGAAGGGGTTCCAGGAGGCAGTGAGGACCAGCATCACTTTTCCCTGCTGGCACCTTTGCTGTGGTACCAAAAGATGGACGTTTCTCTTTTTTGCTCTGTTGGCCGCCGAAAGTGAAAAAAGGTGCTTTTGTGGATAGAGTGCGCAGGAAAGCAGAGAGGGCCAAATTGTATGGGGCATTTGAAGGGGTTCCAGGAGGCAGTGAGGACCAGCATCACTTTTCCCTGCTGGCACCTTTGCTGTGGCACCAAAAGATGGACGTTTGTCTTATTTGCTCTGTTGGCCGCCGAAAGTGATAAAAGGTGCTTTTGAGGATCGAGTTTGCAGGAAAGCAGAGAGGGCCAAATTTTGTGGGGCATTTGAAGGGGTTCCAGGAGGCAGTGAGGACCAGCATCACTTTTCCCCGCTGGAACCTTTGCTGTGGCAGGAAAAACTGGACGTTTGTCTTTTTTGATCTCTTGGCCGCCGAAAGTGAACAATAGGGGCTTTTGAGGATAGAGTGCGCAGGAAAGCAGAGAGGGCCAAATTGTATGGGGCATCTGAAGGAGTTCCAGGAGGCAGTGAGGACCAGCATCCCTTTTCCCCGCTGGCACCTTTGCTGTGGCAGGAAAAGCTGGACGTTTGACTTCTTTGCTCTGTTGGCCCCCGAAAGTCAAAAAAGCTGCTTTTGAGGATAGAGTGCGCAGGAAAGCAGAGAGGGCCAAATTGTCTGGGGCATTTCAAGGGGTTCCAGGAGGCAGTGAGGACCAGCATCACTTTTCCCCGCTGGCACCTTTGCTATGGCACCAAAAGATGGACGTTTGTCCTTTTTGCTCTGTTGGCCGCCGAAAGTTAAAAAAGTTGCTTTTGTGGATAGAGTGCGCAGGAAAGCAGAGAGGGCCAAATTGTCTGGGGCATTTGAAGGGGTTCCAGGAGGCAGTGAGGACCAGCATCACTTTTCCCCGCTGGCACATTTGCTGCGGCATCAAAAGTTGGACGATCGTGTTTTTTCCTACAAACAACGCCGAGAGAGAAAAATGTGCTTTTGAGGATAGAGTGTGGAGGAAAGCAGAGAGGGCCAAATTGTGTGGGGCATTTGAAGGGGTTCCAGGAGGCAGTGAGGACCAGCATCACTTTTCCCCGCTGGCACCTTTGCTGTGGCAGCAAAAGCTGGACGTTTGTCTTTCTTGCTCTCTTGGCCGCCGAATGTGAACAATAGGGGCTTTTGAGGATAGAGTGCGCAGGAAAGCAGAGAGGGCCAAATTGTCTGGGGCATCTGAAGGAGTTCCAGGAGGCAGTGAGGACCAGCATCACTTTTCCCCACTGGCACATTTGCTGTGGCAGCAAAAGTTGGACGATTGTGTTTTTTCCTACAAACAACGCCGAGAGATAAAAAAGGTGCTTTTGAGGATCGAGTTTGCAGGAAAGCAGAGAGGGCCAAATTGTGTGGGGCATTTGAAGGGGTTCCAGGAGGCAGTGAGGACCAGCATCACTTTTCCCTGCCGGCACCTTTGCTGTGGCACCAAAAGATTGACGTTTCTCTTTTTTGCTCTGTTGGCCGCCGAAAGTGAAAAAAGGTCCTTTTGTGGATAGAGTGCGCAGGAAAGCAGAGAGGGCCAAATTGTCTGGGGCATTTGAAGGGGTTCCAGGAGGCAGTGAGGACCAGCATCACTTTTCCCCGCTGGCACATTTGCTGTGGCAGCAATAGCTGGACGTTTGTCTTTTTTGCTCTCTTGGCCGCCGAAAGTGAAAAATAGGTGCTTTTGAGGATAGATTGCGCAGGAAAGCAGAGAGGGCCAAATTGTATGGGGCATTTGAAGGGGTTCAAGGAGGCAGTGAGGACCAGCATCACTTTTTCCTGCTGGCACCTTTGCTGTGGCACCAAAAGATGGACGTTTGTCCTTTTTGCTCTGTTGGCCGCCGAAAGTTAAAAAAGTTGCTTTTGTGGACAGAGTGTGGAGGAAAGCAGAGAGGGCCAAATTGTCTGGGGCATCTGAAGGAGTTCCAGGAGGCAGTGAGGACCAGCATCACTTTTCCCCACTGGCACATTTGCTGTGGCTGCAAAAGTTGGACGATTGTGTTTTTTCCTACAAACAACGCCGAGAGAGAAAAAAGGTGCTTTTGAGGATAGAGTGCGCAGGAAAGCAGAGAGGGCCAAATTGTCTGGGTCATTTGAAGGGGTTCCAGGGGGCAGTGAGGACCAGCATCACTTTTCCCCGCTGGCACATTTGCTGTGGCAGCAAAAGTTGGACGATTGTGTTTTTTCCTACAAACTAAGCCGAGAGAGAAAAAAGGTGCTTTTGAGGATCGAGTTTGCAGGAAAGCAGAGAGGGCCAAATTGTGTGGGGCATTTGAAGGGGTTCCAGGAGTCAGTGAGGACCAGCATCACTTTTCCCCGCTGGCACCTTTGCTGTGGCAGCAAAAGCTGGACGTTTGTCTTTTTTGCTCTGTCGGCCGCCGAAATTGAAAAATAGGTGCTTTTGAGGATAGAGTGCGCAAGAAAGCAGAGAGGGCCAAATTGTATGGGGCATTTGAAGGGGTTGCAGGAGGCAGTGAGGACCAGCATCATTTTTCCCCGCTGGCACCTTTGCTGTGGCAGCAAAAGCTGGACGTTGACTTCTTTGCTCTGTTGGCCGCCGAAAGTGAAAAATACTGCTTTTTAGGATAGAGTCCTCAGGAAATCAGAGAGGGCCAAAGTGTGTGGGGCATTTGAAGGGGTTCCAGGAGGCAGTGAGGACCAGCATCACTTTTCCCCGCTGGCACCTTTGCTGTGGCAGCAAAAGCTGGACTTTTCTCTTTTTTGCTCTCTTGGCCGCCTAAAGTGAACAATAGGGGCTTTTGAGGATAGAGTGCGCAGGAAAGCAGAGAGGGCCAAATTGTCTGGGGCATCTGAAGGAGTTCCAGGAGGCAGTGAGGACCAGCATCACTTTTCCCCGCTGGCACCTTTGCTGTGGCAGCAAAAGCTGGACGTTTGTCTTTTTTGCTCTGTCGGCCGCCGAAAGTGAAAAAAGGTGCTTTTGAGGATAGAGTGCGCGGGAAAGCAGAGAGGGCCAAATTTTATGGGGCATTTGAAGGGGTTCCAGGAGGCAGTGAGGACCAGCATCACTTTTCCCCGCTGGCACCTTTGCTGTGGCAGCAAAAGCTGGACGTTTGTCTTTTTTGCTCTCTTGGCCGCCGAAAGTGAAAAATAGGGGCTTTTGAGGATATACTCCTCAGGAAATCAGAGAGGGCCAAAGTGTGTGGGGCATTTGAAGGGGTTCCAGGATGCAGTGAGGACCAGCATCACTTTTCCCCGCTGGCACCTTTGCTGTGGCAGCAAAAGCTGGACGTTTCTCTTTTTTGCTCTCTTGGCCGCCGAAAGTGAAAAATAGGGGCTTTTGAGGATAGAGTGCGCAGGAAAGCAGAGAGGGCCAAATTGTCTGGGGCATCTGAAGGAGTTCCAGGAGGCAGTGAGGACCAGCATCACTTTTCCCCGCTGGCACCTTTGCTGTTGCTGCAAAAGCTGGACGTTGACTTCTTTGCTCTGTTGGCCGCCGAAAGTGAAAAAAGCTGCTTTTGAGGATAGAGTGCGCAGGAAAGCAGAGAGGGCCAAATTGTATGGGGTATTTGAAGGGGTTCCAGGAGGCAGTGAGGACCAGCATCACTTTTCCCCGCTGGCAACTTTGCTGTGGCACCAAAAGATGGACGCTTCTCCTTTTTGCTCTGTTGGCCGCCGAAAGTTAAAAAAGGTGCTTTTGAGGATAGAGTGCGCAGGAAAGCAGAGAGGGCTAAATTGTGTGGGGCATTTGAAGGGGTTCCAGGAGGCAGTGAGGACCAGCATCACTTTTCCCCGCTGGCACATTTGCTGTGGCAGCAAAAGTTGGACGATTGTGTTTTTTCCTACAAACAACGCCGAGAGAGAAAAAAGGTGCTTTTGAGGATAGAGTGTGCAGGAAAGCAGAGAGGGCCAAATTGTGTGGGGCATTTGAAGGGGTTCCAGGAGGCAGTGAGGACCAGCATCACTTTTCCCCGCTGGCACCTTTGCTGTGGCAGCAAAAGCTGGACGTTTGTCTTTTTTGCTCTCTTGGCCGCCGAAAGTGAACAATAGGGGCTTTTGAGGATAGAGTGCGCAGGAAAGCAGAGAGGGCCAAATTGTATGGGGCATTTGAAGGGGTTCCAGGAGGCAGTGAGGACCAGCATCACTTTTCCCTGCTGGCACCTTTGCTGTGGCACCAAAAGATTGACATTTCTCTTTTTTACTCTGTTAGGCGCCGAACGTGAAAAAAGGTGCTTTTGAGGATAGAGTGGGCAGGAAAGCAGAGAGGGCCAAATTGTGGGGGGCATTTGAAGGGGTTCCAGGAGGCAGTGAGGACCAGCATCGCTTTTCCCCGCTGGCACCTTTGCTGTTGCAGGAAAAGCTGGACGTTGACTTCTTTGCTCTGTTGGCCGCCGAAAGTGAGAAAAGCTGCTTTTGAGGATAGAGTTTGCAGGAAATCAGAGAGGACCAAATTGTGTGGTGCATTTGAAGGGGTTCCAGGAGGCAGTGAGGACCAGCATCACTTTTCCCCGCTGGCACCTTTGCTGTGGCAGCAAAAGCTGGACGTTTGTCTTTTTTGCTCCTAACAGCGCCGAAAGTGAAAAAAGGTGCTTTTGAGTCTAGAGTAGGCAGGAAATCAGAGAGGGCCAAATTGTATGGGGCATTTGATGGGGTTCCAGGAGGCCTTGAGGACCAACATCAATTGTCCTCGCTGACACTTTTGCTATGGCAGCAAAAGCTGCACGTTTGTCTTTGTGCTATAAACAGCGCCGAGAGAGAAAAAAGGGGCTTTTTATGCTAGAGTCCGCAGAAAAGCAGAGAGGGACAAATTGTCTGGGGCATTTGAAGGGGTTCCAGGAGGCAGTGAGGACCAGCATCACTTTTCCCCGCTGGCACCTTTGCTGTGGCGGCAAAAGATGGACCTTTGTCTTTTTTGCTCTGTTGGCCACTGAAAGTGAAAAATAGGGGCTTTTGAGGATAGAGTGCGCAGGAAAGCAGAGAGGGCCAACTTGTCTGGGGCATTTGAAGGGGTTCCAGGAGGCAGTGAGGACCAGCGTCACTTTTCCCCGCTGGCACCTTTGCTGTGCGAGCAGGAGCTGGACATTTGCCTTTTTTGCTCTGGAGGCCGCCGAGAGTGAAAAATGTTGCTTTTGAGGATACAGTGCGCAGGAAAGTACAGAGGGCCAAGTAGTAGGGGGCATTTTAAGGGGTTCCATGATGCAGTGAGGACCTGCATCACTTTTCGCCGCTGGCTCCTTTGCTGATGGAGCAGGTGCTTGACTTTTCATTTTTTGCTCAAGAGGCCGCCGAATGTGAAAAAAGTTCCTTTTGAGGATAGACTGCGCAGGAAATCAGAGACGGCCAAATTGTGTCGTGCATTTGAAGGGGTTCAAGGAGGCAGTGAGGACCAGCATCACTTTTCCCTTCTGTCACATTTGCTGTGGCAGAAAAAGTCGCTTGTTTGCGTTTTTTGCTCAGGAGGCTGCCGAGAGTGAAAAAAGGTGCTTTTGAGGATAGAGTGCACAGGAAAGCAGAGAGGGCCAAATTGTGTGGGGCATTTGAAGTGGTTCCAGGAGACAGTGAGGACCAGCATCACTCTTCCGCGCTGGCACCTTTGCTGCGGCAGAAAAAGATGGACGTTTTCCTTTTTTGCTCCCGAGGCCGCCGAGGTGAAAAAAAGGTACTTGTGAAGATATTGTGCACAGGAAAGCAGAGAGAGCCCAAGTGTACGGGGCTTTTGAATGGGTTCCAGGAGGCAGTGAGGATCAACATCACTTTTCCCCGCTGGCACCTTTGCTGTTGGAACAGGAGCTGGACGTATACGTTTTTTGCTCTGGAGGCCGCTGAGAGTGAAAAAAGGTGCTTTTGAGGATACAGTGAGCAGGAAAGTAGAGAGGGCCAAGTTGTAGTGGGAATTTGAAGGGGTTCCAGGAGGCAGTGAGGACCAACATCAATTGTCCTCGCTGGCACCTTTGCTGTGGCAGCAAAAGCTGGACGTCTGTTTTTTTGCTATAAACAGCGCCGAGAGAGAAATAAGGGGCTTTTGATGCTAGAGTCCTCAGGAAAGCAGAGAGGGCCAAATTGTCTGGAACATTTGAAAGGGTTCCAGGATGCAGTGAGGACCAGCATCACTTTTACCCGCTGGCACTTTTACTCTGGCACCAAAAGCTAGACGTTTGTCTTCTTTTTTCCGGAGGGAGCCGAAAGTGAAAAAACGTCCTTTTGAGTATAGAGTGCGCAGGTAATCAGAGAGGGCCAAATAGTATCGGGCATTTGAAGGGGTTCCAGGAGGCAGTGAGGACCAGCATCACTTTTCCCCGCTGGCATCTTTGCTTTGGAAGCAGGACCTGCACGTTTGGCTTTTATGCTCAAGAGACCGCCAAAAGTGTAAAAAGTTGCTTTTGAATATACACTACTAGGGAAAGCAGAGAGGGCCAAATTCTATGGTGCGTTTGAAGGAGTTCCAGGAGGCAGGGAGAACAAGCATCACCTTTCCCTGCTGGCACCTTTGCTGTGGCAGCAGGAACTGGAAGTTTGAGTTTTTTGCTCAAGAGGCCGCAAAGAGTGAAAAAAGGTGCTTTGAAAATAGAGAGCGCAGGAAAGCAGAGAACGCCAAATTGTCTAGGGCATTTGAAAGGGTTCCATGATGCAGTGAGGACCAGCATCACTTTTCCCCGCTGGCACCTTTGCTGTGGCAGCAAAAGCTGGACGTTTGTCTTTTTTGCTCTCTTGGCCGCCGAATGTGAACAATAGGGGCTTTTGAGGATATACTCCTCAGGAAATCAGAGAGGGCCAAAGTGTGTGGGGCATTTGAAGGGGTTCCAGGAGGCAGTGAGGACCAGCATCACTTTTCCCCGCTGGCACATTTGCTGTGGCAGCAAAAGTTGGACGTTTGTCTTTTTTGCTCTCTTGGCTGCCGAATGTGAACAATAGGGGCTTTTGAGGATAGAGTGCGCAGGAAAGCAGAGAGGGCCAAATTGTCTGGGGCATCTGAAGGAGTTCCAGGAGGCAGTGAGGACCAGCATCACTTTTACCCACTGGCACATTTGCTGTGGCTGCAAAAGTTGGACGATTGTGTTTTTTCCTACAAACAACGCCGAGAGAGAAAAAAGGTGCTTTTGAGGATAGAGTTTGCAGGAAAGCAGAGAGAGCCAAATTGTCTGGGTCATTTGAAGGGGTTCCAGGGGGCAGTGAGGACCAGCATCACTTTTCCCCGCTGGCACATTTGCTGTGGCAGCAAAAGTTGGACGATTGTGTTTTTTCCTACAAACTAAGCCGAGAGAGAAAAAAGGTGCTTTTGAGGATCGAGTTTGCAGGAAAGCAGAGAGGGCCAAATTGTGTGGGGCATTTGAAGGGGTTCCAGGAGGCAGTAAGGACCAGCATCACTTTTCCCCGCTGGCACCTTTGCTGTGGCAGCAAAAACTGGACGTTTGTCTTTTTTGCTCTCTTGGCCGCAGAAAGTGAACAATAGGGGCTTTTGAGGATAGAGTGCGCAGGAAAGCAGAGAGGGCCAAATTGTATGGGGCATCTGAAGGAGTTCCAGGAGGCAGTGAGGACCAGCATCCCTTTTCCACGCTGGCAGCTTTGCTGTAGCAGCAAAAGCTGGACGTTTGACTTCTTCGCTCTGTTGGCCCCCGAAAGTCAAAAAAGCTGCTTTTGAGGATAGAGTGCGCAGGAAAGCAGAGAGGGCCAAATTGTCTGGGGCATTAGAAGGGGTTCCAGGAGGCAGTGAGGACCAGCATCACTTTTCCCTGCTGGCACCTTTGCTGTGGCACCAAAAGTTGGACGTTTGTCCTTTTTGCTCTGTTGGCCGCCGAAAGTGAAAAAAGGTGCTTTTGTGGATAGAGTGCGCAGGAAAGCAGAGAGGGCCAAATTGTCTGGGGCATTTGAAGGGGTTCCAGGAGGCAGTGAGGACCAGCATCACTTTTCCCCGCTGGCACATTTGCTGTGGCAGCAAAAGCTGGACGTTTGTCTTTTTTGCTCTCTTGGCCGCCGAAATTGAAAAATAGGTGCTTTTGAGGATAGAGTGCGCAAGAAAGCAGAGAGGGCCAAATTGTATGGGGCATTTGAAGGGGTTGCAGGAGGCAGTGAGGACCAGCATCAGTTTTCCCCGCTGGCACCTTTGCTGTGGCAGCAAAAGCTGGACGTTGACTTCTTTGCTCTGTTGGCCGCCGAAAGTGAAAAATACTGCTTTTTAGGATAGAGTCCTCAGGAAATCAGAGAGGGCCAAAGTGTGTGGGGCATTTGAAGGGGTTCCAGGAGGCAGTGAGGACCAGCATCACTTTTCCCCGCTGGCACCTTTGCTGTGGCAGCAAAAGCTGGACTTTTCTCTTTTTTGCTCTCTTGGCCGCCGAAAGTGAACAATAGGGGCTTTTGAGGATAGAGTGCGCAGGAAAGCAGAGAGGGCCAAATTGTCTGGGGCATCTGAAGGAGTTCCAGGAGGCAGTGAGGACCAGCATCACTTTTCCCCGCTGGCACCTTTGCTGTGGCAGCAAAAGCTGGACGTTTGTCTTTTTTTTTCTGTCGGCCGCCGAAAGTGAAAAAAGGTGCTTTTGAGGATAGAGTGCGCGGGAAAGCAGAGAGGGCCAAATTTTATGGGGCATTTGAAGGGGTTCCAGGAGGCAGTGAGGACCAGCATCACTTTTCCCCGCTGGCACCTTTGCTGTGTCAGCAAAAGCTGGACGTTTGTCTTTTTTGCTCTCTTGGCCGCCGAAAGTTAAAAATAGGGGCTTTTGAGGATATACTCCTCAGGAAATCAGAGAGGGCCAAAGTGTGTGGGGCATTTGAAGGGGTTCCAGGAGGCAGTGAGGACCAGCATCACTTTTCCCCGCTGGCACCTTTGCTGTGGCAGCAAAAGCTGGACGTTTCTCTTTTTTGCTCTCTTGGCCGCCGAAAGTGAAAAATAGGGGCTTTTGAGGATAGAGTGCGCAGGAAAGCAGAGAGGGCCAAATTGTCTGGGGCATCTGAAGGAGTTCCAGGAGGCAGTGAGGACCAGCATCACTTTTCCCCGCTGGCACCTTTGCTGTTGCTGCAAAAGCTGGACGTTGACTTCTTTGCTCTGTTGGCCGCCGAAAGTGAAAAAAGCTGCTTTTGAGGATAGAGTGCGCAGGAAAGCAGAGAGGGCCAAATTGTATGGGGTATTTGAAGGGGTTCCAGGAGGCAGTGAGGACCAGCATCACTTTTCCCCGCTGGCACCTTTGCTGTGGCACCAAAAGATGGACGCTTCTCCTTTTTGCTCTGTTGTCCGCCGAAAGTTAAAAAAGGTGCTTTTGAGGATAGAGTGCGCAGGAAAGCAGAGAGGGCTAAATTGTGTGGGGCATTTGAAGGGGTTCCAGGAGGCAGTGAGGACCAGCATCACTTTTCCCCGCTGGCACATTTGCTGTGGCAGCAAAAGTTGGACGATTGTGTTTTTTCCTACAAACAACGCCGAGAGAGAAAAAAGGTGCTTTTGAGGATAGAGTGTGCAGGAAAGCAGAGAGGGCCAAATTGTGTGGGGCATTTGAAGGGGTTCCAGGAGGCAGTGAGGACCAGCATCACTTTTCCCCGCTGGCACCTTTGCTGTGGCAGCAAAAGCTGGACGTTTGTCTTTTTTGCTCTCTTGGCCGCCGAAAGTGAACAATAGGGGCTTTTGAGGATAGAGTGCGCAGGAAAGCAGAGAGGGCCAAATTGTATGGGGCATTTGAAGGGGTTCCAGGAGGCAGTGAGGACCAGCATCACTTTTCCCTGCTGGCACCTTTGCTGTGGCACCAAAAGATTGACATTTCTCTTTTTTACTCTGTTAGGCGCCGAACGTGAAAAAAGGTGCTTTTGATGATAGAGTGGGCAGGAAAGCAGAGAGGGCCAAATTGTGGGGGGCATTTGAAGGGGTTCCAGGAGGCAGTGAGGACCAGCATCGCTTTTCCCCGCTGGCACCTTTGCTGTTGCAGCAAAAGCTGGACGTTGACTTCTTTGCTCTGTTGGCCGCCGAAAGTGAGAAAAGCTGCTTTTGAGGATAGAGTTTGCAGGAAATCAGAGAGGACCAAATTGTGTGGTGCATTTGAAGGGGTTCCAGGAGGCAGTGAGGACCAGCATCACTTTTCCCCGCTGGCACCTTTGCTGTGGCAGCAAAAGCTGGACGTTTGTCTTTTTTGCTCCTAACAGCGCCGAAAGTGAAAAAAGGTGCTTTTGAGTCTAGAGTAGGCAGGAAATCAGAGAGGGCCAAATTGTGTGGGGCATTTGATGGGGTTCCAGGAGGCCTTGAGGACCAACATCAATTGTCCTCGCTGACACTTTTGCTATGGCAGCAAAAGCTGCACGTTTGTCTTTGTGCTATAAACAGCGCCGAGAGAGAAAAAAGGGGCTTTTGATGCTAGAGTCCGCAGAAAAGCAGAGAGGGACAAATTGTCTGGGGCATTTGAAGGGGTTCCAGGAGGCAGTGAGGACCAGCATCACTTTTCCCCGCTGGCACCTTTGCTGTGGCGGCAAAAGATGGACCTTTGTCTTTTTTGCTCTGTTGGCCACTGAAAGTGAAAAATAGGGGCTTTTGAGGATAGAGTGCGCAGGAAAGCAGAGAGGGCCAACTTGTCTGGGGCATTTGAAGGGGTTCCAGGAGGCAGTGAGGACCAGCGTCACTTTTCCCCGCTGGCACCTTTGCTGTGCGAGCAGGAGCTGGACATTTGCCTTTTTTGCTCTGGAGGCCGCCGAGAGTGAAAAATGTTGCTTTTGAGGATACAGTGCGCAGGAAAGTACAGAGGGCCAAGTAGTAGGGGGCATTTTAAGGGGTTCCATGATGCAGTGAGGACCTGCATCACTTTTCGCCGCTGGCTCCTTTGCTGATGGAGCAGGTGCTTGACTTTTCATTTTTTGCTCAAGAGGCCGCCGAATGTGAAAAAAGTTCCTTTTGAGGATAGACTGCGCAGGAAATCAGAGACGGCCAAATTGTGTGGTGCATTTGAAGGGGTTCAAGGAGGCAGTGAGGACCAGCATCACTTTTCCCTTCTGTCACATTTGCTGTGGCAGAAAAAGTCGCTTGTTTGCGTTTTTTGCTCAGGAGGCTGCCGAGAGTGAAAAAAGGTGCTTTTGAGGATAGAGTGCACAGGAAAGCAGAGAGGGCCAAATTGTGTGGGGCATTTGAAGTGGTTCCACGAGACAGTGAGGACCAGCATCACTCTTCCGCGCTGGCACCTTTGCTGCGGCAGAAAAAGATGGACGTTTTCCTTTTTTGCTCCCGAGGCCGCCGAGGTGAAAAAAAGGTACTTGTGAAGATATTGTGCACAGGAAAGCAGAGAGAGCCCAAGTGTACGGGGCTTTTGAATGGGTTCCAGGAGGCAGTGAGGATCAACATCACTTTTCCCCGCTGGCACCTTTGCTGTTGGAACAGGAGCTGGACGTATACGTTTTTTGCTCTGGAGGCCGCTGAGAGTGAAAAAAGGTGCTTTTGAGGATACAGTGAGCAGGAAAGTAGAGAGGGCCAAGTTGTAGTGGGAATTTGAAGGGGTTCCAGGAGGCAGTGAGGACCAACATCAATTGTCCTCGCTGGCACCTTTGCTGTGGCAGCAAAAGCTGGACGTCTGTTTTTTTGCTATAAACAGCGCCGAGAGAGAAATAAGGGGCTTTTGATGCTAGAGTCCTCAGGAAAGCAGAGAGGGCCAAATTGTCTGGAACATTTGAAAGGGTTCCAGGATGCAGTGAGGACCAGCATCACTTTTACCCGCTGGCACTTTTACTCTGGCACCAAAAGCTAGACGTTTGTCTTCTTTTTTCCGGAGGGCGCCGAAAGTGTAAAAACGTCCTTTTGAGTATAGAGTGCGCAGGTAAGCAGAGAGGGCCAAATAGTATCGGGCATTTGAAGGGGTTCCAGGAGGCAGTGAGGACCAGCATCACTTTTCCCCGCTGGCATCTTTGCTTTGGAAGCAGGACCTGCACGTTTGGCTTTTATGCTCAAGAGACCGCCAAAAGTGTAAAAAGTTGCTTTTGAATATACACTACTAGGGAAAGCAGAGAGGGCCAAATTCTATGGTGCGTTTGAAGGAGTTCCAGGAGGCAGGGAGAACAAGCATCACCTTTCCCTGCTGGCACCTTTGCTGTGGCAGCAGGAACTGGAAGTTTGAGTTTTTTGCTCAAGAGGCCGCAAAGAGTGAAAAAAGGTGCTTTGAAAATAGAGAGCGCAGGAAAGCAGAGAACGCCAAATTGTCTAGGGCATTTGAAAGGGTTCCATGATGCAGTGAGGACCAGCATCACTTTTCCCTGCTGGCACACTTGCTGTGCAGCAGGAGATTGACGTTTGCTTTTTTCATCCACAGGGCGCCGAAATTGGAAAGAGGTGCTTTTGATGATAGAGTGCGCAGGAAAGCAGAGAGGGCCAAATTCTATGGGGCAATTGAAGGAGTTCCAGGAGGCAGTGAGGACCAGCATCACTTTTCCCCGCTGTCACATTTGCTGTGGCAGAAAAAGCCGGTTGTTTGTGTTTTTTGCTCCGGAGGCTGCCATGAGTGAAAAAAGGTGCTTTTGAGGATAGAGTGCACAGGAAAGCAGAGAGGGCCAAATTGTGTGGGGCATTTCAAGGGGTTCCAGGAGACAGTGAGGACCAGCATCACTCTTCCCCGCTGGCACCTTTGCTGCGGCAGAAAAAGATGGACGTTTTCCTTTTTTGCTCCCGAGGCCTCCGAGGGTAAAAAAAGGTACTTTTGAGGATATTGGGCACAGGAAAGCAGAGAGAGCCCAAGTGTACGGGGCTTTTGAATGGGTTCCAGGAGGGAGTGAGGATCAACATCACTTTTCACCGCTGGCACCTTTACTGTTGGAACAGGAGCTGGACGTATACCTTTTTTGCTCTGGAGACCGCCGAGAGTGAAAATAGGTGCTTTTGATGATACAGTGAGCAGGAAAGTAGAGAGGGCCAAGTTGTAGTAGGCATTTGAAGGGGTTCCAGGAGGCAGTGAGGACCAGCATCACTTTTCCCCGCTGGCAACTTTGCTGTGGCAGCAAAAGATGGACGTTTGTCTTTTTTGCTCTCTTGGCCGCCGAAAGTGAAAAATAGGGGCTTTTGAGGATAGAGTGAGCAGGAAAGCAGAGAGGGCCAAATTGTGTGGGGCATTTCAAGAGGTCTCAGGAGGCAGTGAGGACAAGCAACAATTGTCCCCGCTGGCACTTTTGCTGTGGCAGCAAAAGCTGGACGTTTGTCTTTTTACTATAAACAGCGCCGAGAGAGAAAAAAGGGGCTTTTGATGATAGACTCCGCAGGAAAGCAGAGAGGGACAACTTGTCTGGGGCATTTGAAGGGGTTCCAGGAGGCAGTGAGGACCAGCATCACTTTTCCAAGCTGGCACCTTTGCTGCGGCAGAAAAAGGCAGACGTTTGCCTTTTTTGCTCTGGAGGGCGCCAAAAGCGAAAAAAGGTGCTTTTGAGGATAGAGTGCGCAGGAAAGCAGAGAGGGCCAAATTGTATGGGGCATTTGAAGGTGTTCCAGGAGGCAGTGAGGACCGGCATCACTTTTCCCCGCTGGCACCTTTGCTGTGCGAGCAGGAGCTGAACGTTTCCCTTTTTTGCTCTGGAGGAAGCCGAGAGTGGAAAATATTGCTTTTGAGGATACAGTGCGAAGGAAAGTACAGAGGGCCAAGTAGTAGGGGGCATTTTAAGGGGTTCCAGGAGGCAGTGAGGACCAGCATCACTTTTCCCTGCTGGCACCTTTGCTGTGACACCAAAACATGGACGTTTGTCTTCTTTGCTCTCTTGGCCGCCAAAAGTGAAAAAAGGTGCTTTTGAGGATAGAGTGAGCAGGAAAGCAGAGAGGGCCAAGTTGTAGGGGCCATTTGAAGGGGTTCCAGGAGGCAGTGAGGACCAGCATCACTTTTCCCCGCTGGCTCATTTGCTGTGGCACCAGGTGCTTGACTTTTCATTTTTTGCTCAAGAGGCTGCCGAAAGGGAAAAAATGTGCTTTTGAGGATAGAGTGCGCAGGAAAGCAGAGAGGGTCAAATTGTGTGGGGCATTTCGAGGGGTTCCAGGAGGCAGTTAGGAACAGGATCACTTTTACCCGCTGGCACCTTTGCTTTGGAAGCAGGACCTGCACGTTTGGCTTTTTTGCTCAAGAGGCCGCCAAAAGTTAAAAAAGATGCTTTTGAATATAGAGTACTCGGGAAAGCAGAGAGGGCCAAATTCTATGGTGCATTTGAAGGAGTTCCAGGAGGCAGGGAGAACAAGCATCACCTTTCCCTGCTGGCACCTTTTCTGTGGGAGCAGGAGCTGGACGTTTGGGTTTTTTGCTCAAGAGGCCGCCAAAATTGAAAAAAGGTGCTTTGAAAATAGACAGCGCAGGAAAGCAGAGAGGGCCAAATTGTCTGGGGCATTTGAAGGCGTTCCATGATGCAGTGAGGACCAGCATCACTTTTCCCCGCTGTCACCTTTGCTGTGGCAGAAAAAGCCGGTTGTTTGCGTGTTTTGCTCTGGAGGCCACCGAGAGTGAAAAAAGGTGCTTTTGAGGATAGACTCCACAGGAAAGCAGAGAGGGCCCAAGTGTACGAGGCATTTAAAGGGGTTCCAGGAGGCAGTGAGGACCAGCATCACTTTTCCCCGCTGGCACCTTTGCTGTGGCAGCAGGATCTGCACGTTTGCATTTTTTCTCCAAAGGCCGCCGAGAGTGAAAAAAGGTACTTTTCAGGATAGTCTCCACAGGAAAGTAGAGAGGGCCGAAGTGTACTGGGTATTTAAAGGGGTTCCAGGAGGCAGTGAGGACCAGCATCACTTTTCCCCGCTGGCACCTTTGCTGCGGCAGAAAAAGCTGGACATTTTCCTTTTTTGCTCCAGAGGGAACCGAGGGTGAAAAAAGGTACTTTTGTGGATAAAGTGCACGGGAAAGCAGAGAGGGCCCAAGTGTATGGGGCATTTGAATGGGTTCCAGGAAGCAGTGAGGACCAGCATCACTTTTCCCCACTGGCACCTTTGCTGTTGCAGCAGGATCCGGACGTATACCACTTTTTTGCTCAAGAGGCCGCCGAGAGTGAAAAAAGGTGCTATTGAGGATAGAGTCGGCAGGAAAGTTGATAGGGCTTAAGTGTATGGGGCATTTAAAGGGATTCCAGGAGGCAGTGAGGACCAGCATCACTTTTACCCGCTGGCACCTTTGCTGTTGCAGCAGGATCCGGACGTATATCACTTTTTTGCTCTGGAGGCCGCCAAGACTGAAAGAATGTGCTTTTAAGGATAGAGTGCACAGGAAAGCAGAGACGGCCAAATTGTATGGGGCATTTGAAAGGGTTCCAGGAGGCATTGAGGACCAGCATCACTTTTCCCCGCTGGCACCTTTGCTGTGTCAGCAGGATGTGGACGTTTGCATTTCTTGCTCCGCAGACTGCTGAGAGTAAAAAAGTGTGCTTTTGAGAATAGAGTGAGCAGGAAAGCAGAGAGGGCCAAATTGTGTGGGGCATTTGAAGGGGTTCCAGGAGACAGTGAGGACCAGCATCACTCTTCCCTGCTGGCACCTTTGCTGCGGCAGAAAAAGCTGGACGTTTTCCTTTTTTGCTCCCGAGACCGCCTAGGTTGAAAAAAGTTTCTTTTGAGGATATTGTGCACAGGAAAGAAGAGAGAGCCGAAGTGTATGGGGCATTTGAACGGGTACCAGGAGGCAGTGAGGACCAGCATCACTTTTCCCTTCTGGCACCTTTGCAGTGGCAGTAGGAGCTGGACGTTTGCCTTCTTTGCTCCCGAGGGCGACGAAAGTGAAAAGAGGTGCTTTTGATGATAGTGTGCGCAGGAAAGCAGAGAGAGCTAAATTCTATCGGGCATTTGAAGGAGTTCCAGGAGGCAGTGAGGACCAGCATCACTTTTCCCCGCTGTCAACTTTGCTGTGGCAGAAAAAGCCGGTTTTTTGCATTTTTTGCTCCGGAGGCTGCCGAGAGTGAAAAAAGGTGCTTTTGAGGATAGAGTGCACAGGAAAGCAGATAGGGCCAAATTGTATGGGGCATTTGAAAGGGTTCCAGGAGGCAGTGAGGACCAGCATCACTTTTCCTTGCTAGCACCTTTGCTGTGGCAGCGGGTGCTGGACTTTAGGCTTTTTTGCTCAAGAGGCTGTCGAGAGTGAAAAAAGGTGCTTTTGAAGATAGAATATGCAGGAAAGCAGAGAGGGCCAAATTGTGTGGTGCATTTGAAGGGGTTCCAGGAGGCAGTGAGGACCAGCATTACTTTTCCCTTCTGGCACCTTTGCAGAGGCAGCAGGAGCTGGACGTTTGCCTTTTTTCCTCCAGAGGGCGACGGAATTAGAAAGAGGTGCTTTTGATGATGGAGTGCGCAGGAAAGTAGAGAGCGCCAAATTCTATGGGCATTTGAAGGGGTTGCAGGAGGCAGTGAGGACCAGCATCACTTTTCCTTGCTAGCACCTTTGCTGTGGCAGGGGGTGCTGGACTTTTGGCTTTTTTGCTCAAGATGCCGCCGAGAGTGAAAAAAGGTGCTTTTGAGGATAGAGAGCAGAGAATAGCAGAGAGGGCCAAATTGTGTAGGGATTTGAAGGGGTTCAAGGAGACAGTGAGGACCAGCATCACTCTTCCCCGCTGGCACATTTGCTGTGGCAGAAAAAGCTGGATGTTTTCCTTTTTTGCTCCAGAGGCCGCCGAGGGTAAAAAAAGGTACTTTCGAGGATATTGTGCACAGGAAAGCAGAGAGAGCCCAAGTGTACGGGGCATTTGAAGGGGTTCCAGGAGGCAGTGATGACCAACATCACTTTTCCCCGCTGGCACCTTTGCTGTTGGAACAGGAGCTGGACGTATACCTTTTTTGCTCTGGAGGCCGCCGAGAGTGAAAAAAGGTGCCTTTGAGGATATAGTGAGCAGGAAAGTAGAGAGTGCCAAATTGTGTGGGGCATTTGAAGGGGTTCCAGGAGGCAGTGAGGACCAGCATCAGTTTTCCCCATTGGCACCTTTGCTGTGGCAGCAAGAGCTGGACGTTAAACTTTTTTCTCCGGAGACGGCCGACGAAAAAAGGTGCTTTTGAGGATATACTCCTCAGAAAAGCAGAGAGGGCCCAAGTGTACGGGGCATTTAAAGGGGTTCCAGGAGGCAGTGAGGACCAGCATCACTTTTCCCCGCTGGCACCTTTGCTGCGGCTGAAAAAGCTGGACGTTTTTCTTTTTTGCTCCCGAGGCCACCGAGGGTGAAAAAAGGTACTTTTGCGGATAGAGTGCACGGGAAAGCAGAGAGGGCCCAAGTGTATGGGGCATTTGAATGGGTTCCAGGAGGCAGTGAGGACCAGCATCACTTTTCCCCGCTGAAACATCTGCTGTGGCAACAAAAGCTGGAAGTTGGGGTTTTTTGCTCTGGAGGCCGCCGAGAGTGAAAAAATGTGCTTTTAAGGATAGAGTGCACAGGAAAGCAGAGATGGCCCAAGTGTATGGGCATTTGAATGGGTTTCAGGAGGCAGTGAGGACCAGCATCACTTTTCCCCGTTGGCACCTTTGCTGTGGCAGCAGGATCTGGACTTTTGCATTTCTTGCTCCGGAGGCTGCCGAAAGTAAAAAAGGGTGCTTTTGAGGACAGAGTGAGCAGGAAAGCAGAGAGGGCCAAATCGTGTGGGGCATTTGAAGGGGTTCCAGGAGACAGTGAGGACCAGAATCACTTTTCCCCGCTGGCACCTTTGCTGTGGTAGCAGTTGCTGGACCTTTGGCTTTTTTGCTAAAGAGGCTGTCTAGAGTGAAAAATGTTCTTTTGAGGATAGAATGCGCAGGAAAGCAAAGAGGGCAAATTGTGTGGGGCATTTGAAGGAGTTCCAGGAGGCAGTTAGGACCAGCATCACTTTTCCCCACTGGCACCTTCGCTGTTGCAGAAAATGCCAGACGTTTGCCTTTTTGCTCCGTAGGCCGCCGAGAGTGAAAAAAGGTGCTTTTGAGGAGAGAGAGCAGAGAATAGCAGAGAGGGCCAAATTGTGTAGGGATTTGAAGGGGTTCCAGGAGACAGTGAAGACCAGCATCACTCTTCCCCGCTGGCACCTTTCGTGCGGCAGAAAAAGCTGGACGTTTTCTTTTTTTGCTCCCGAGGCCGCCGAGGGTAAAAGAAGGTACTTTTGAGGATATTGTGCACAGGAAAGCAGAGAGAGCCCAAGTGTATGGGGCATTTGAATGGGTTCCAGGAGGCAGTGAGGACCAACATCACTTCTCCCCGCTGGCACCTTTGCTGTTGGAACAGGAGCTGGACGTATACCTTTTTTGCTCTGGAGACCGCCGACAGTGAAAAAAGATGCTTTTGAGGATATAGTGAGCAGGAAAGTAGAGACGGCCAAGTTGTAGGGGGCATTTGAAGGGGTTCCAGGAGGCAGTGAGGACCAGCATCACTTTTCCCCGCTGGCACCTTCGCTGTGGCAGAAAAAGCCAGACGTTTGCCTTTTTGCTCCGTAGGCTGCCGAGAGTGAAAAAAGGTGCTTTTGAGGATAGAGTACACAGGAAAGCAGAGAGGGCCAAATTGTACGGGGCATTTGAAGGAGTTCCACGAGGCAGTCAGGACTAGCATCACTTTTCCCTGCTGGCACCTTTGCTGTGGAAGCAGGATCTGCACGTTTGTCTTTTTTGCTCCAGAGGCCGCCGAGAGTGAAAAAATTTATTTTGAGGATAGAGGCCGCAGGAAAGGAGAGAGGGCCAAATTGTGTGGGGCATTTGAAGGGGTTCCAGGAGGCAGTGAGGACCAGCATCACTTTTCTTTGTTGTAACATTTACTGTAGCAGCAAAAGGAGGACGTTTACCTTTTCTCCTGCGGAGGGCGCCGAAAGTGAAAAAAGGTTCTTTTGATGATAGAGTGCGCTGGAATGCAGAGGGCTAAATTCTATGGGGCATTTGAAGGAGTTCCAGGAGGCAGTGAGGACCAGCATCACTTTTCCAGCTGGCACCTTTGCTGTGGCAGCAAGAGCTGGACGTTTCATTTTTTTGCTCCGGAGGCCGCCGAAAGTGAAAAAAGATGCTTTTGAGGATAGAGTGCACAGGAAATCAGAGAGGGCCAAATAGTATGCGGCATTTGAGTAGGTTCCAGGAGGCAGTGAGGACCAGCATCACTTTTCCACGCTGGCACAGCTGCTGTAGTAACAAAAGCTGGACGTTAGGGTTTTTTGCTCTGGAGACCGCCAAAATTGAAAAAATGTGCTTTTAAGGATAGAGTTCACAGGAAAGCAAAGAATGCCAAATTGTGTGGATCATTTTAAGGAGTTCCAGGAGGCAGTGAGGACCATCATCACTTTTCCCCGCTGGCACCTTTGTTGTGGCAGCAAAAGCTGGACGTTTGTCTTTTTAGCTCAAGAGGCCACCGAGAGTGAAAAAAGTTGCTTTTGAGGATAGATTGCGCAGGAAATCATAGAGGGCCAAATTTTGTGGGGCATTTGAAGGGGTTCCAGGAGGCAGTGAGGACCAGCATCACTTTTCCCAGCTGGCACATCTGCTGTAGCAACAAAAGCTGGACGTTAGGTTTTTTTTCTCTGGAGACCGCCAAAATTGAAAAAAGGTACTTTTAAAGATAGAGTTCACAGGAAAGCAGAGAAGGCCAAATTGTGTGGGTCATTTGAAGGGGTTCCCGTAGGCAGTTAGGAACAGCATAACTTTTGTTTACTGGAACATTTACCGTGGCAGCAAAAGCTGGACGTTTGTCTTTTTCTCTCCGGACGGCTCTGAAAGTGAAAAAATATTCTTTTGATGATAGAGTGCGCAGGAAAGCAGAGAGGGCCAAATGTTATGGGGCGTTTGAAGGTGTTCCAGGAGGCAGTGAGGACCAGCATCACTTTTCCCCGCCGGCACCTTTGCTGTGGGAGCAGCAGCTGGACCTATAACATTTTTGTTCTGGAGGAGGCCGAGGGTGAAAAAAGTTGCTTTTGAGGATATAGTGAGCAGGAAAGTAGAGAGGGCCAAGTTGTAGGGGGCATTTGAAGGGGTTCCAGGAGGCAGTGAGGACCAGCATGAATTTTCCCCGCTGGCTCCTTTGTTGTGGCAGAAAAAGCTGGACGTTTGCCTTTTTTGCTACAGAGGCACCCAAGAGTGAAAAAAGGTGCATTTGAGAATAGAGTGCACAGGAAAGCAGAGAGAGCCACATTGTGTGAGGCATTTAAAGTGGTTCCAGGAGGCAGTGAGGACCAGCATCACTTTTCCTTGCTGGCACCTTTGCTGTGGCAGCGGGTGCTGGACTTTTGGCTTTTTTGCTCCGGAGGCCTCTGAGAATGAAAAAAGTTGCTTTTGAGAATAGAGTGCACAAGAAATTAGAGAGGGCCCAAGTGTATGGGACATTTAAAGGGGTTCCAGGAGGCAGTGAGGACCAGCATCACTTTTCCCCGCTGGAAATTCTGCTGTGGAAACAAAAGCTGGAAGTTGGGGTTTTTTGCTTTGGAGGCCGCCGAGAGTGAAAAATTGTGCATTTAAGGATAGAGTGCACAGGAAATCAGAGATGGCCCAAGTGTACTTGGCATTTAAAGGGGTTACAGGAGGCAGTGAGGACCAGCATCACTTTTCTCCGCTGGCACCTTTGCTGTGGCAGCGGGTGCTGGACTTTTGGCTTTTTTGCTCAAGAGGTCACCGACAGTGAAAAAAGGTGCTTTTGAGGATAGAGAGCAGAGAAGAGCAGAGAGGGCCAAATTGTGTAGGGATTTGAAGGGGTTCCAGGAGGCAGTGAGGACCAGCATTACTTTTCCCTTCTGGCACCTTTGCAGTCGCAGCAGGAGCTGGACGTTTGCTTTTTTTGCTCCGGAGGCTGCCGAAAGTAAAAAAACTTCCTTTTGAGGATAGAGTGCACAGGAAAGCAGAGAGGGCCAAATTGTGTGGGGCATTTGAAGGGATTTCAGGAGGCAGCGAGGACCAGCATCACTTTTCCCTGCTGGCACCTTTGCTGTGGCAGCAAAAGCTGGACATTTGTCCTTTTTGCTCCAAACAGCGCCGAATTTGAAAAAAAGTGCTTTTGAGGAAAGAGTCGGCAGGAAAGCAGAGAGGGCCAAAGTTTCTGGGGCATTTGAAGGGGTTCCAGGAGGCAGTGAGGACCAGCATTACTTTTCCCTTCTGGCACCTTTGCAGTCGCAGCAAGAGCTGGACGTTTGCCTTTTTTTACTCCAGAGAGCGCCGAAATTGGAAAGAGGTGCTTTTGAGGAAAGAGTCGGCAGGAAAGCAGAGAGGGCCAATTTTTATGGGGCATTCTAAGGCGTTCCAGGAGGCAGTGAGGACCAGCATCACTTTTCCCCGCTGACACCTTTGCTGTTGTAGCAGGATCCGCACGTATACCTCTTTTGCTCCGGAGGCCGCCGAGAGTGAAAAAAAGTGCTTTTGAGGATAGACTCCGCAGGAAAGTTGAGAGGGCTTAAGTGTATGGGACATTTGCAGGGGTTGCAGGAGGCAGTGAGGACCAGCATCACTTTTCCCCGCTGGAACTTTTCCCCGCTGGAACATCTGCTGTGGCACAGAAGCTGGAAGTTGGGGTTTTTTGCTCTGAAGGCCGCCGAGAGTGAAAAAATGTGCTTTAAAGGATAGAGTGCACAGGAAAGCAGAGATGGCCCAAATGTATGGGGCATTTGAATGGGTTCCAGGAGGCAGTGAGGACCAGCATCACTTTTCCCCGCTGGCACCTTTGCTGTGGCAGCGGGTGCTGGACTTTTGGCTTTTTTGCTCACGAGGCTGTTGAGAGTGAAAAAAGGTGCTTTTGAAGATAGAATGCGCAGGAAAGCAGAGAGGGCAAAATTGTGTGGTGCATTGGAAGGGGTTGCAGGAGGCAGTGAGGACCAGCATCACTTTTCCCTTCTGGCACCTTTGCAGTGGCAGCAGGAGCTGGACGTTTGCCTTTTTTCCTCCAGAGAGCGCCGAAATTGGAAAGAGGTGCTTTTAATGATAGAGTGGGCAGGAAAGCAGGGAGGGCCAAATTCTATGGGGCATTCGAAGGAGTTCCAGGAGGCAGTGAGGACCAGCATCACTTTTCCCCGCTGGCACCTTTGCTGCGGAAGAAAAAGCTGGACGATTGTGTTTCTTCCTACAAACACCACTGAGAGAGAAAAAAGGTGCTTTTGAGGATAGAGTGCACAGGAAAGCAGAGAGGGCCAAATTGTGTGGGGCATTTGAAGGGGTTCCAGGAGGCAGTGAAGACCAGCATCACTTTTCCCCGCTGGCACCTTTGCTGTGGCAGCAAAAGCTGGACGTTTGTCTTTTTTGCTCTCTTGGCCACCGAAAGTGAAAAATAGGGGCTTTTGAGGATAGAGTCCTCAGGAAAGCAGAGAGGGCCAAATTGTGTGCGGCATTTGAAGGGGTTCCAGGATGCAGTGAGGACCAGCATCACTTTTCCCCGCTGGCACCTTTGCTGTGGCAGCAAAAGCTGGACGATTGTGTTTTTTCCTACAAACAACGCCGAAAGACAAAAAAAGTGCTTTTGAGGATAGAGTCCGCAGGAAAGCAGAGAGGGCCAAATTCTATGGGGCATTTGAAGGAGTTCCAGGAGACAGTAAGGACCAGTATCTCTGTTCTTCGCTGCCACCTTTGCTTTGGCAGCAGGACCTGCACGTTTGGATTTTTTTCTCAAGAGGCCGCTGAGAGTTAAAAAAGGTGCTTTTGAGTATAGAGAGCACAGGAAAGGAGAGAGGGCCAAATTCTATTGGGCATTTGAAGGGGTTCCAGGAGGCAGTGAGGACCAACATCAATTGTCCTTGCTGGCACCTTTGCTGTGGCAGCAAAAGGTGGACGTTTGTCTTTTTTGCTCTGTTGGCCGCCTAAAGTGAAAAAAGCTGCTCTTGAGGATAGAGTCCTCAGGAAAGCAGAGAGGGCCAAATAGTATGGGCCATTTGAAGGGGTTCCAGGAGGCAGTGAGGACCAGCATCACTTTTCCCCGCTGGCACCTTTGCTGTGGCAGCAAAAGATGGACGTTTGTCTTCTTTGCTCTCTTGGCCGCCAAAAGTGAAAAAAGGTGCTTTTGAGGATAGAGTGAGCAGGAAAGCAGAGAGGGCCAAGTTGTAGGGGCCATTTGAAGGGGTTCCAGGAGGCAGTGAGGACCAGCATCACTTTTCCCCGCTGGCTCATTTGCTGTGGCACCAGGTGCTTGACTTTTCATTTTTTGCTCAAGAGGCTGCCGAAAGGGAAAAAATGTGCTTTTGAGTATAGAGTGCGCAGGAAAGCAGAGAGGGTAAAATTGTGTGGGGCATTTCGAGGGTTTCCAGGAGGCAGTTAGGAACAGGATCACTTTTACCCGCTGGCACCTTTGCTTTGGAAGCAGGACCTGCACGTTTGGCTTTTTTGCTCAAGAGGCCGCCAAAAGTTAAAAAAGATGCTTTTGAATATAGAGTACTCGGGAAAGCAGAGAGGGCCAAATTGTCTGGTGCATTTGAAGGAGTTCCAGGAGGCAGGGAGAACAAGCATCACCTTTCCCTGCTGGCACCTTTTCTGTTGGAGCAGGAGCTGGACGTTTGGGTTTTTTGCTCAAGAGGCCGCCAAATCTGAAAAAAGGTGCTTTGAAAATAGACAGCGCAGGAAAGCAGAGAGGGCCAAATTGTCTGGGGCATTTGAAGGCGTTCCATGATGCAGTGAGGACCAGCATCACTTTTCCCCGCTGGCACCTTTGCTGTGGCAGAAAAAGCCGGTTGTTTGCGTGTTTTGCTCTGGAGGCCGCCGAGAGTGAAAAAAGGTGCTTTTGAGGATAGACTCCACAGGAAACCAGAGAGGGCCCAAGTGTACGAGGCATTTAAAGGGGTTCCAGGAGGCAGTGAGGACCAGCATCACTTTTCCCCGCTGGCACCTTTGCTGTGGCAGCAGGATCTGCACGTTTGCATTTTTTCTCCTAAGGCCGCCGAGAGTGAAAAAAGGTACTTTTCAGGATAGACTCCACAGGAAAGTAGAGAGGGCCGAAGTGTACTGGGTATTTAAAGGGGTTCCAGGAGGCAGTGAGGACCAGCATCACTTTTCCCCGCTGGCACCTTTGCTGTGGCAGCAGGACATGGAGGTTTGTCTTTTTTGCTCAATAAGCTGCCGGAAGTGAAAAAAGTTGCTTTTGAGGATAGAGTGCGCAGGAAATCAGAGAGGGCAAAATTGTGTGGTGCATTTGAAGGGGTACAAGGAGACAGTGAGGACCAGCATCACTTTTCCCCGCTGTCACATTTGCTGTGGCAGAAAAAGCCGGTTGTTTGCCTTTTTTGCTCCAGAGGCTGCTGAGAGTGAAAAAAGTTGCTATCGAGGATAGAGTGCACAGGAAAGCAGAGAGGGCCAAATTATCTGTAGCATTTGAAGGGGTTCCAGGAGGCAGTGAGGAACAGCATCACTTTTCCCTGGTGGCACTCTTCCTGTAGCAGCAGGAACTGGGCGTTTTCTTTTTTTACTTAGAAAGCCGCCGAGAATGAAAAAAGGTACTTTTGAGGATAGAGTGCGCAGGAAAGCAGAGAGGGCCAAACTCTATGGGCCATTTGAAGGGGTTCCAGGAGGCAGAGAGGACCAGCATCCCTTTTCCAGGCTGGCACCTTTGCTGTGGCATCAGGATCTGGACATTTGGAATTTTTGCTCTGGAGGTCACCTACAGTGAAAAATTTTCTTTTGAGAATAGAGTCCGCAGGAAAGTAGAGAGGGCCAAATTATAGGGGCAACGGGTTTTAGTAGGCAGTGAGGACCAGCATCACTTTTTCCCTCTGGAACCTTTATTGTGAAAGCAGGAGCTGGACGTTTGCCTTTTTTCCTCCAGAGGCCGCCGAGAGTGAAAAAAGGTGATTTGAGGATAGAGTGCGCAGGAAAGCAGAGAGGGCCAAATTGTGTGAGGCATTTGAAGGGGTTCCAGGAGGCAGTGAGGACCAGCATCAATTTTCCCCGATGTCACATTTTTTGCGGCACCAAAATCTGGACGTTTTCCTTTTTTGCTCCGGATGCCGCTGAGGGTGAAAAAAGATGCTTTTCAGGATATAGTGCAGAGGAAATCAGAGAGGGCCAAATTGTATGGGGCATTTGACGGGGTTCCAGGAGGCAGTGAGGACCAGCATCACTTTTCCCCGCTGGCACCTTTGCTGTTGCAGCAGGAGCTGAACGTTTGCATTTTTGATCCGGAGGCCGCCGAACGTTGAAAAAAATACTTTTGAGTATAGAGTGCACAGGAAAGCAGAGAGGGCCTAATTGTATGGTGCATTTGACGGGGTTCCAGGAGGCAGTGAGGGACACCATCACTTTTCCATGCTGGAACAATTACTGTGGCAGCAAAAGCTGGACGTTTGACTTTTTTCCTCCGGAGGGCGCCGAAAGTGAAAAAACGTGCTTTTGATGATAGAGTGCGCAGGAAAGTAGAACGGGCATAATTGTAGGGGCAATTGAAGGGGTTCCAGGAGGCAGTGAGGACCAGCATCACTTTTCCCCGCTTGCAGCTTTGTAATAGGAGCAGGAGCTGGGTGTTTTCCTTTTTTGCTCCGGAGGCCGCCAAAAGTATAAAAAGTTGCTTTTGAGGATTGAGTCCGAACGAAAGCAGAGAGGGCAAAATTTGTGCGGCATTTAAAGTGGTTCCAGTAGGCAGTGAGGACCAGCATCACTTTTCCCCGCTGGCTCCTTTGCTGTGGCAGAAAAAACTGGACGTTTGCCTTTTTATCTCCAGAGGCCGCCAAAAGTTAAAAAAGTTGCTTTTGAGGATAGTGTGCGCAGGAAAGCAGAGAGGGCCAAATTGTGTGGGGAATTTGAACGGGTTTCAGGAGGCATTGAGGACCAGCATCACATTTCCCCGCTGGCACCTTTGCTGTGGCAGCAGGATCGGGACGTTTGCCTTTTTTGGTCAAGAGTCCGTCGAGATTGAAAAAGTTAATTTTGAGTATACACTCTGCAGGAAAGTAGAGAGGGGCCAAGTATATGGGGCATTTGAAGGGGTGCCAGGAGGCAGTGAGGACCAGCATCACTTTTCCCTTCTGGCACCTTTGCTGTGAAAGCAGGAGCTGGACATTTGCCTTTTTTCGTCAAGAGGCCGCAGAGAGTGAAAAATGGTGATTAGAGGATAGAGTGCAGAGGAAAGCAGAGAGGGCCAAATTGTATGGGGCATTTGAAGGGGTTCCAGGAGGCAGTGAAGACAAGCATCACTTTTCCCCGCTGTCACTTTTGCTGTAGCAGCAGGATCTGGACGTTTGGGTTTTTTGCTCTGGACGCCACCGAGAGTGAAAAAAGGTGCTTTTGAGAATAGACTCCGCAGGAAAGTAGAGAGGGCCCAAGTGTATGGGGCATTTGAAGGGGTTCCAGGAGGCAGTGAGGAACAGCATCACTTTTCCCCTCTGGTACATTTTCTGTGGAAGCAGGAGCTGGACGTTTGCCTTTTTGCACAAGAGGCCGCCGAGATTGAAAACACATGCTTTTGAGGATAGTGTGTACAGGAAAGCAGAGAGGGCCAAATTGTATGGGGCATTTGAAGGGGTTCCAGGAGGCAGGGAGGACCAGCATCACTTTTATCTTCTGGCACCTTTGCTGTGAAAGCAGGAGCTGGACATTTGCCTTTCTTGATCAAGAGGCCGCCGAGAGTTAAAAAAGGTGCTTTTGACGATAGAGTGCACAGGAAAGCAGAGAGGGCCAAATTGTATGGGGCATTTGAAGGGGTTCCAGGAGGCAGGGAGGACCAGCATCACTTTTCCCCACTGGCACCTTTGCTGTGGCAGCAAAAGCTGGACGTTTGGCTTTTTTGCTCCGGAGGCCGCCGAGATTTAGAAAAGTTGCTTTTGAGGATAGAATGCGCAGGAAAGCAGAGATGGCCAAATTTTATGGGGCATTTGAAGGAATTCCAGGAGGCTGTGAGGAACAGCATCACTTTTCCCAGCTGGCAGCTTTGTAATAGGAGCAGGAGCTGGACGTTTGCATTTTTTGCTCCCGAGGCCGCCAAAAGTATATAAAGTTGCTTTTGAGGATTGAGTCCGCAGGAAAGCAGAGAGGGCCCATGTGTATGGGGCATTTGAAGTGGTTCCTTTGGGAAGTGAGGACCAGCATTATTTTTCCTTGCTGGCACCTTTGCTGTGGCAGCAGGATTTGGACGTTTGCATTTTTTAGTCCAGAGGACCCCGAGAGTGAAAAAAAATTCTTTTTTTGGATACAGTGACCAGGAAATCAGAGAATGCCAAATTGTCTGGGGTATTTGAAGGGGTTCCAGGAGGCAGTGAGGACCAGCATCACTTTTCCCCACTGGCACCTTTCCTGTGGCAGCAAAAGCTGGACGTTTTCCTTTTTTGCTCCCGAGGCCGCTGAGGGTGAAAAAAGGTACTTTTGAGGATAGTATGCGCAGAAAAGCAGAGAGGGCCAAACTGTATGGGGCATTTGAAGGGGCACCAGGAGGCAGTGAGGACCCGCATCACTGTTCCCCGCTGGCACCTTTCCTGTGGCAGCAAAAGCTGGACATTTGCCTTTTTTCCTCCAGAGGCCGCCAAAAGTTAAAAAAGTTGCTTTTGAGGATAGTGTGCTCAGGAAAGCAGAGAGGGCCAAATTGTATGGGGCATTTGAACGGGTTTCAGGAGGCAGTGAGGAACAGCATCACTTTTGCCCGCTGGTATCTTTGCTGTGGCAGCAGGATCGGGACATTGCATTTTTTGCTCTGGAGGCTGCCGAGAGTGATAAAAGGTGATTTGAGAATAGTATGCGCAGGAAAGCAGAGAGGGCCAAACTGTATGGGGCATTTGAAGGGGCACCAGGAGGCAGTGAGGACCCGCATCACTGTTCCCCGCTGGCACCTTTGCTGTGGCAGTAGGAGCTGGATGTTTTCCTCTTTTGCTCCGGCGGCTGCCGAGAGTGAAAAAAGGTGCTTTTGACGATAGAGTCCACAGGAGACCAGAGAGGGCCAAACTCTCTGGGCCATTTGAAGGGGTTCCAGGAGGCAGTGAGGACCAGCATCACTTTTCCCAGCTGGCAGCGTTGTAATGAGAGCAGGATCTGGACATTTTCCTTTTTTGCTCCGGAGGCCGCCAAAACTATAAAAAGTTGATTTTGAGGACTGAGTCCGCACGAAAGCAGAGAGGGCCCCTGTGTATGGGGCATTTGATCGGGTTCCAGGAGGCAGTGAGGACCAGCATCACTTTTCCCCGCTGGCAACTTTGCTGTGGCAGCAGGATCTGGACGTTCGGCTTTTTTGCTATGGTGGCCACTGGTAGTGTAAAAAGGTGCTTTTGAGTATAGACTCCGCAGGAAAGTAGAGAGGGCCCAAGTGTATGGGGCATTTGAAGGGGTTCCAGGAGGCAGTGAGGAACAGCATCACTTTTCCCCTCTGGTACATTTTCTGTGAAAGCAGGAGCTGGTCGTTTACCTTTTTTGCACAAGAAGTCGCCGAAATTGAAAACACATGCTTTTGAGTATAGAGTGCACAGGAAAGCAGAGATGGCCCATGTGTATGGGGCATTTATACGGGTTCCAGGAGGCTGTGAGGAACAGCATCACTTTTCCCTGCTGGCACCTTTGCTGTGGCAGCAGGATCTGGACGTTTGGCTTTTTTCCTCCAGAGGCCACAGAGAGTGAAAAAAGGTGCTTTTGAGGATAGAGTGCACAGGAAAGCAGAGAGGGCCAAATTGTATGGGGCATTTGACGGGGTTCGAGGAGGCAGTGAGGGACACCATCACTTTTCGCCGCTGGCAGCTTTGCTGTTGCAGCAGGAGCTGGACGTTTTTCTCTTTTGCTCCGGAGGCCACCGAAAGTGGAAAAAAATGCTTTTGAGTATACAGTGCACAGGAAAGCAGAGAGGGCCAAATTGTATGGGGCATTTGAATGGGTTCCAGGAGGCAGTGAGGACCAGCATCATTTTCCATTGCTGGCACCTTTGCTGTGGCAGCTGGATCTGGACTTTTTCATTTTTTGGTCCAGAGGACCACGAGAGTGAAAAAAGGTTCTTTTTTGGATAGAGTGCGCGGGAAAGCAGAGAGGGCCAAATTGTATGGGGCATTTGAAGGGTTTCCAGGAGGGTTTGTGGACTAGCATCACTTTTCCCCGCTGGCACCTTTGCTGTGGCACCAGGAACTGGACGTTTGGCTTTTTTTCTCAAGAGGCCGTCGAGAGTGAAAAAAGGTGCTTTTGAGGATAGAGTGCGCAGGAAAGCAGAGAGGTCAAATTTGTATGGGGCATTTGACTGGGTTCCAGGAGGCAGTGAGGGACACAATCACTTTTCTTTGCTGGAACATTTACTGTGGCAGCAAAAGCTGGACGTTTTCATTTTTTCCTCCGGAGGTCGACGAAAATGAAAAAAAGTTCTTTTGATGACAGAGTGCGCAGGAAAGTAGAGCGGGCCAAATTGTAGGGGCAATTGAAGGGGTTCCAGGAGGCAGTGAGGACCAGCATCACTTTTCCTTGCTGGCGCCTTTGCTGTTTCAGCAGGATCGGGACGTTTGCACTTTTTGCTCCGGAGGCTGCCAAGAGGGAAAAAAGTTGATTTGATGATAGTGTGCGCAAGAAAGCAGAGAAGGACAAATTCTATGGGGCATTTGAAGGGGCTGCAGCAGGCAGTGAGGAACAGCATCACATTTCCCCATTGGCAACTTTGCTGTGGCAGCAGGATCTGGACGTTTCCATTTCTTGCTCCGGAGGCTGACGAGAGTGAAAAAAGATGCTTTTGAGGATAGAGTCCACAGGAGACCAGAGAGGGCCCATGTTTATGGGGCATTTGAACGGGTTCCAGGAGGCAGTGAGGAACAGCATCACTTTTCCCTGCTGGCACCTTTGCTGTGGCAGCAGGATCTGGACGTTTGGCTTTTTTCCTCCAGAGTCCACCGAGAGTGAAAAAATGTGCTTCTGAGGATAGAGTCAGCATGAAAGCAGAGAGGGTCAAATTGTATGGGGCATTTGACGGGGTTCCAGGAGGCAGTGAGGGACACCATCACTTTTCGCCGCTGGCAGCTTTGCTGTTGCAGCAGGAGCTGGACGTTTTTCTCTTTTGCTCCGGAGGCCGCCGAAAGTGGAAAAAAATGCTTTTGAGTATACAGTGCACAGGAAAGCAGAGAGGGCCAAATTGTATGGGGCATTTGAATGGGTTCCAGGAGGCAGTGAGGACCAGCATCACTTTTCCCCGCTGGCGCCTTTGCTGTTACAGTAGGATCTGGACGTTTGGCTTTTTTCCTCCAGAGGCCACCGAGAGTGAAAAAAGGTGCTTTTGAGGATTGAGTCCGCAGGAAAGTAGAGAGGACCAAATTGTAGTGGCAATTGAAGGGGTTCCATGATGCAGTGAGGACCAGCATCATTTTTCCCCACTGGCAACTTGGCTGTGAAATCAGGAGCTGGACTTTTTCCGTTTTTGCTCAAGAGTCCGCCGAGACTGAAATAAGGTGATTTGAGGATAGAGTGCGCAGGAAAGGACGGAGGACAAAATTGTATGGAGCATTTGAAGGGGTTCCAGGAGGAAGTGAGGACCAGCATCACTTTTCACCGCTGGCACCTTTGCTGTGGCAGCAGGTTCTGGACGTTTGCATTTCTTGCTCTGGAGACCGCCAAGAGTGAAAAAAGATGCTTTTGAGGATTCATTCACAGGAAAGCAGAGAGGGCCCAAATTTATGGGGCATTTGAAGGGGTTCCAGGAGGCAGTGAGGACCAGCATCACTTTTTCCCGACCGGCACCTTTGCTGAGGCAGCAAAAGCTGGACGTTTTCCCTTTTTGCTCCGGAGGCCCCCGAGAGTGAAAAAAGTTGCTTTTGAGTATAGACTCCGCAGGAAAGTAGAGAGGGCCCAAGTCTATGGGGCATTTGAAGGGGTTCCAGGAGGCAGTGAGGAACAGCATCACTTTTCCTTGCTGGCACCTTTGCTGTGGGAGCAGGAGCTGGACGTTTGACTTCTTTGCACCGGAGGCCGCCGAGATTCAAAAAAGGTACTTTTGAGGATACATTTCGTAGGAAAGTAAGTTCCGCCAAGTTGTATGGGGCATTTAAAGGGGTTCCAGGAGTCAGTGAGGATCAGCATCACTTTTCTCCACTGGCACATTTGCTGTTGCAGCAGGAGCTGGACATTTACCTTTTTTGCTCCGGAGAACGACGAGAGTTAAAAAAGGTCCTTTTGAGGATAGTGTGCGCAGAAAACAGAGAGGGCCAAATTCTGTGGGGCATTTGAAGGGGTTCCAGAAGGCTGTGAGGAACAACATCTCTTTTCCCAGCTGGCAGCATTGTAATGGGAGCAAGATCTGGATGTTTTCCTTTTTTGCTCCGGAAGCCGCCAAAATTATAAAAAGTTGCTTTTGAGGATTGAGTCCGCAAGAAAGCAGAGAGGGCCAAATTGTATTGGGCATTTGAAGGGGTTCCAGGAGGCAGTGAGGAACAGCATCACGTTTCCCTGCTGGCACCTTTTCTGTGGGAGCAGGAACTGGGCGTTTGCCCTTTTTGCTCTGGAGGCTGCCGAAACTGAAATAACATTCTTTTGAGGATAGTGTGCGCAGGAAAGCAGAGAGGGCCAAATTGTATGGGGCATTTGAAGGGGTTCCAGGAGGCAGTGAGGACCAGCATCACTTTTCCCCGCTGGTACCTTTGCTGTGGCAGCAAAAGCTGAACGTTTGCCTTTTTTGCTCCGGAGGCTGCCGAGTGTGAAAAAAGGTGCTTTTGAGGATAGAGTGCACAGATAAGCAGAGAGGCCCCAAGTGTATAGAGCATTTGAAGGGTTTCCATGCTGCAGTGAGGACCAGAATCACTTTTCCAAGCTATCACCTTTACTGTGGCAGCAGGATCTGGTGTTTGACTTTTTGCTCTGGAGGCCACCGAGATTGAGAAATTTACTTTTGAGGATACAGTGCGTAGGAAAGTAGAGTGCGCCAAGTTGTATCGGGCATTTGAAGGCCTTCCAGGAGGCAGTGAGGATCAGCATCACTTTTCTCCACTGGCAATTTGCTGTTGCAACACTAGCTGGAGGTTTGCCTTTTTTGCTCTGGAGGCCGCCAAAACTATAAAAAGTTGCTTTTGAGGATTGAGTCCGCACGAAAGCAAAGAGGGCCAAATTGTATTGGGCATTTGAAGGGGTTCCAGGAGGCAGTGAGGACCAGCATCACTTTCCCTTGCTAGCACCTTTGCAATAGGAGCAGGAGCTGGACGTTTGATTTATTTTGCTCTGGAGGACGCCGAAAGTGAAAAAAGGTGGTTCTGAGAACAAAGTGCGCAGGAAAGCAGAGAGTGCAAAATTATATGGGGCATTTGAAGGAGTTCCAGGAGGCAGTGAGGACCAGCATCACTTTTCCCGCTGGCACCTTTGCTGTGGCAGAAAAAGCTGGACGTTTTTCTTTTTTGATCCGGAGGCTGCCGAGAGTGAAAAAAGGTGCTTTTGAGGATAGAGTGCGCAGGAAAGTACAGAGGGCATAATTGTAGGGGCATTTGAAGGGGTTCCAGGAGGCAGTGAGGACCAGGATCACTTTTCCCCGCTGGCACGTTTGATGTGAAAGCAGGAGCTGGACATTTGGCTTTTTTGCTCAAGAGGTCTCCGGGAGTGAAAAAAGGTGCTTTTGAGGATAGAGTGCACAGGAAAGTACAGAGGGCATAATTGGAGGGGCATTTAAGGGGTTCCAGGAGGCAGTGAGGACCAGCATCACTTTTCCCCGCTGGCACATTTGCTGTGAAAGCAGGAGCTGGACATTTGCGTTTTTTCGTCAAGAGGCCGCAGAGAGTGAAAAATGGTGATTAGAGGATAGAGTGCAGAGGAAAGCAGAGAGGGCCAAATTGTATGGGGCATTTGAAGGGGTTCCAGGAGGCAGTGAAGACAAGCATCACTTTTCCCCGCTGTCACTTTTGCTGTAGCAGCAGGATCTGGACGTTTGGGTTTTTTGCTCTGGACGCCACCGAGAGTGAAAAAAGGTGCTTTTGAGAATAGACTCCGCAGGAAAGTAGAGAGGGCCCAAGTGTATGGGGCATTTGAAGGGGTTCCAGGAGGCAGTGAGGAACAGCATCACTTTTCCCCTCTGGTACATTTTCTGTGGAAGCAGGAGCTGGACGTTTGCCTTTTTGCACAAGAGGCCGCCGAGATTGAAAACACATGCTTTTGAGGATAGTGTGTACAGGAAAGCAGAGAGGGCCAAATTGTATGGGGCATTTGAAGGGGTTCCAGGAGGCAGGGAGGACCAGCATCACTTTTATCTTCTGGCACCTTTGCTGTGAAAGCAGGAGCTGGACATTTGCCTTTCTTGATCAAGAGGCCGCCGAGAGTGAAAAAAGGTGCTTTTGAGGATAGAGTGCACAGGAAAGCAGAGAGGGCCAAATTGTATGGGGCATTTGAAGGGGTTCCAGGAGGCAGGGAGGACCAGCATCACTTTTCCCCGCTGGCACCTTTGCTGTGGCAGCAGGATCGGGACGTTTGCATTCTTTGGTCCAGAGGACCTCGAGACTGAAAAAAGGTTCTTTTTTGGGTAGAGTGTGCAGGAATGCAGAGAGGGCCAAATTGTATGGGGCATTTGAAGGCGTTCCAGGAGGCTGTGAGGACCAGCATCACTTTTCCCCGCTGGCACCTTTGCTGTGGAAGCAGGAGCTGGACGTTTGGCTTTTTTGCTCCGGAGGCCGCCGAGATTTAGAAAAGTTGCTTTTGAGGATAGAATGCGCAGGAAAGCAGAGATGGCCAAATTTTATGGGGCATTTGAAGGAGTTCCAGGAGGCTGTGAGGAACAGCATCACTTTTCCCAGCTGGCAGCTTTGTAATAGGAGCAGGAGCTGGACGTTTGCATTTTTTGCTCCCGAGGCCGCCAAAAGTATATAAAGTTGCTTTTGAGGATTGAGTCCGCAGGAAAGCAGAGAGGGCCCATGTGTATGGGGCATTTGAAGGGGTTCCTTTGGGAAGTGAGGACCAGCATTATTTTTCCTTGCTGGCACCTTTGCTGTGGCAGCAGGATTTGGACGTTTGCATTTTTTAGTCCAGAGGACCCCGAGAGTGAAAAAAAATTCTTTTTTTGGATACAGTGACCAGGAAATCAGAGAATGCCAAATTGTCTGGGGTATTTGAAGGGGTTCCAGGAGGCAGTGAGGACCAGCATCACTTTTCCCCACTGGCACCTTTCCTGTGGCAGCAAAAGCTGGACGTTTTCCTTTTTTGCTCCCGAGGCCGCTGAGGGTGAAAAAAGGTACTTTTGAGGATAGCGTGCTCAGGAAAGCAGAGAGGGCCAAATTGTATGGGGCATTTGAACGGGTTTCAGGAGGCAGTGAGGAATAGCATCACTTTTGCCCGCTGGCATCTTTGCTGTGGCAGCAGGATCGGGACATTGCATTTTTTGCTCCGGAGTCTGCCGAGAGTGAAAAAAGGTGATTTGAGTATAGTGTGCGAAGGGAAGCAGAGAGGGCCAAAGTGTATTGGGCATTTGAAGGGGTTCCAGGAGGCAGTGAGGACCAGCATCACTTTTCCCCGCTGGCACCTTTGCTGTGTCATCAGGAGCTGGACGTTCGGCTTTTTTGCTCTGGAGGCCACCGAGAGTGAAAAAAGGTGCTTTTGAGAATAGACTCCGCAGGAAAGTAGAGAGGGCCAAATTGTAGGCGCAATTGAAGGGGTTCCAGGAGGCAGTGAGGACCAGCAGCACTTTTCCTTGCTGGCGCCTTTGCTGTTTCAGCAGGATCGGGACGTTGGCATTTTTTGCTCCGGAGGCTGCCAAGAGGGAAAAAAGTTGATTTGATGATAGTGTGCGCAAGAAAGCAGAGAGGGACAAATTCTATGGGACATTTGAAGGGGCTGCAGGAGGCAGTGAGGAACAGCATCACTTTTCCCAGTTGGCACCTTTGCTGTGGCAGCAGGATCGGGACGTTTGCATTCTTTGGTCCAGAGGACCGCGAGACAGAAAAAAGCTTCTTTTTTGGATTGAGTGCGCAGGAATGCAGAGAGGGCGAAATTGTGTGGGGCATTTGAAGGGGTTCCAGGAGGCTGTGAGGACCAGCATCACTTTTCTCCGCTGGCACCTTTGCTATGGCAGCAGGAGCTGGACGTTTGGCTTTTTTGCTCAAGAGGCGGTCGAGAGTGAAAAAATTTGCTTTTGAGTATAGAGTGCGCAGGAAAGCAGAGAGGGCCAATTTCTATGGGGCATTTGACGGGGTTCCAGGAGACAGTGAGGAACAGCATCACTTTTCTTTGCTGGTCATTTACTGTGGCAGCAGGAGCTGGACGTTTGTCTTTTTTGCTCGGGAGGCCGTCAAGATTTAGAAAAGATGCTTTAGAGGATACAATGCGCAGGAAAGTAGAGAAGGCCGAATTTTAGGGGCAATTGAACGGGTTCCAGCAGGCAGTGAGGACCAGCATCACTTTTCCTTGCTGGCGCCTTAGCTGTTTCAGCAGGATCGGGACGTTTGCATTTTTTGCTCCGGAGGCTGCCGAGAGTGAAAAAAGTTGATTTGAGGATAGTGTGCGCAAGAAAGCAGAGAGGGACAAATTCTATGGGGCATTTGAAGGGGCTGCAGGGGGCAGTGAGGAACAGCATCACTTTTCCCGTTGGCACCTTTGCTGTGGCAGCAGATTCGGGACGTTTGCATTCTTTGGTCCAGAGGACCGCGAGACCGAAAAAAGGTTCTTTTTTAGATAGAGTGCGCAGGAATGCAGAGAGGGCCGAATTTTATGGGGCATTTGAAGGGGTTCCAGGAGGCTTTGAGGACCAGCATCACTTTTCCCCGCTGGCACCTTTGCTGTGGCAGCAGGAGCTGGACGTTTGGCTTTTTTGCTCAAGAGGACATCGAGAGTGAAAAAATGTGCTTTTGAGTATAGAGTGCGCAGGAAAGCAGAGAGGGTCAATTTCTATGGGGCATTTGACGGGGTTCCAGGAGACAGTGAGGAACAGCATCACTTTTCCCAGCTGGCAGCTTTGTAATAGGAGCAGGTGCTGGACGTTTGCATTTTTTGCTCCGGAGGCTGCCAAAAGTATAAAAATTTGCTTTTGAGGATTGAGTCCGCACGAAAGCAGAGAGGGCCCATGTGTATGGGGCATTTAAAGGGGTTCCAGCAGGCAGTGAGGACCAGCATCACTTTTCCCCGCTGGCACCTTTCCTGTGGCAGCAAAAGCTGGACATTTGCCTTTTTTCCTCCAGAGGCCGCCGAAAGTTAAAAAAGTTGCTTTTGAGGATAGTGTGCTCAGGAAAGCAGAGAGGGCCAAATTGTATGGGGCATTTGAACGGGTTTCAGGAGGCAGTGAGGAACAGCATCACTTTTGCCCGCTGGCATCTTTGCTGTGGCAGCAGGATCGGGACATTGCATTTTTTGGTCCAGAGGACCACGAGAGTGAAAAAAGGTTCTTTTTTGGATAGAGTGCGCTGGAAAGCAGAGAGGGCCAAATTGTATGGGGCATTTGAAGGGTTTCCAGGAGGGTTTGTGGACTAGCATCACTTTTCCCCGCTGGCACCTTTGCTGTGGCACCAGGAACTGGACGTTTGGCTTTTTTTCTCAAGAGGCCGTCGAGAGTGAAAAAAGGTGCTTTTGAGGATAGAGTGCGCAGGAAAGCAGAGAGGTCAAATTTGTATGGGGCATTTGACTGGGTTCCAGGAGGCAGTGAGGGACACAATCACTTTTCTTTGCTGGAACATTTACTGTGGCAGCAAAAGCTGGACGTTTTCATTTTTTCCTCCGGAGCTCGACGAAAATGAAAAAAAGTTCTTTTGATGACAGAGTGCGCAGGAAAGTAGAGCGGGCCAAATTGTAGGGGCAATTGAAGGGGTTCCAGGAGGCAGTGAGGACCAGCATCACTTTTCCTTGCTGGCGCCTTTGCTGTTTCAGCAGGATCGGGACGTTTGCACTTTTTGCTCCGGAGGCTGCCAAGAGGGAAAAAAGTTGATTTGATGATAGTGTGCGCAAGAAAGCAGAGAAGGACAAATTCTATGGGGCATTTGAAGGGGCTGCAGCAGGCAGTGAGGAACAGCATCACATTTCCCCATTGGCAACTTTGCTGTGGCAGCAGGATCTGGACGTTTCCATTTCTTGCTCCGGAGGCTGACGAGAGTGAAAAAAGATGCTTTTGAGGATAGAGTCCACAGGAGACCAGAGAGGGCCCATGTTTATGGGGCATTTGAACGGGTTCCAGGAGGCAGTGAGGAACAGCATCACTTTTCCCTGCTGGCACCTTTGCTGTGGCAGCAGGATCTGGACGTTTGGCTTTTTTCCTCCAGAGTCCACCGAGAGTGAAAAAATGTGCTTTTGAGGATAGAGTCAGCATGAAAGCAGAGAGGGTCAAATTGTATGGGGCATTTGACGGGGTTCCAGGAGGCAGTGAGGGACACCATCACTTTTCGCCGCTGGCAGCTTTGCTGTTGCAGCAGGAGCTGGACGTTTTTCTCTTTTGCTCCGGAGGCCGCCGAAAGTGGAAAAAAATGCTTTTGAGTATACAGTGCACAGGAAAGCAGAGAGGGCCAAATTGTATGGGGCATTTGAATGGGTTCCAGGAGGCAGTGAGGACCAGCATCACTTTTCCCCGCTGGCGCCTTTGCTGTTACAGTAGGATGTGGACGTTTGGCTTTTTTCCTCCAGAGGCCACCGAGAGTGAAAAAAGGTGCTTTTGAGGATTGAGTCCGCAGGAAAGTAGAGAGGACCAAATTGTAGTGGCAATTGAAGGGGTTCCATGATGCAGTGAGGACCAGCATCATTTTTCCCCACTGGCAACTTGGCTGTGAAATCAGGAGCTGGACTTTTTCCGTTTTTGCTCAAGAGTCCGCCGAGACTGAAATAAGGTGATTTGAGGATAGAGTGCGCAGGAAAGGACGGAGGACAAAATTGTATGGAGCATTTGAAGGGGTTCCAGGAGGAAGTGAGGACCAGCATCACTTTTCACCGCTGGCACCTTTGCTGTGGCAGCAGGTTCTGGACGTTTGCATTTCTTGCTCTGGAGACCGCCAAGAGTGAAAAAAGATGCTTTTGAGGATTCATTCACAGGAAAGCAGAGAGGGCCCAAATTTATGGGGCATTTGAAGGGGTTCCAGGAGGCAGTGAGGACCAGCATCACTTTTTCCCGACCGGCACCTTTGCTGAGGCAGCAAAAGCTGGACGTTTTCCCTTTTTGCTCCGGAGGCCCCCGAGAGTGAAAAAAGTTGCTTTTGAGTATAGACTCCGCAGGAAAGTAGAGAGGGCCCAAGTGTATGGGGCATTTGAAGGGGTTCCAGGAGGCAGTGAGGAACAGCATCACTTTTCCTTGCTGGCACCTTTGCTGTGGGAGCAGGAGCTGGACGTTTGACTTCTTTGCACCGGAGGCCGCCGAGATTCAAAAAAGGTACTTTTGAGGATACATTTCGTAGGAAAGTAGATTCCGCCAAGTTGTATGGGGCATTTAAAGGGGTTCCAGGAGTCAGTGAGGATCAGCATCACTTTTCTCCACTGGCACATTTGCTGTTGCAGCAGGAGCTGGACATTTACCTTTTTTGCTCCGGAGAACGACGAGAGTTAAAAAAGGTCCTTTTGAGGATAGAGTGCGCAGAAAACAGAGAGGGCCAAATTCTGTGGGGCATTTGAAGGGGTTCCAGAAGGCTGTGAGGAACAACATCTCTTTTCCCAGCTGGCAGCATTGTAATGGGAGCAAGAGCTGGATGTTTTCCTTTTTTGCTCCGGAAGCCGCCAAAATTATAAAAAGTCTCTTTTGAGGATTGAGTCCGCACGAAAGCAGAGAGGGCCAAATTGTATTGGGCATTTGAAGGGGTTCCAGGAGGCAGTGAGGAACAGCATCACGTTTCCCTGCTGGCACCTTTTCTGTGGGAGCAGGAACTGGGCGTTTGCCCTTTTTGCTCTGGAGGCTGCCGAAACTGAAATAACATTCTTTTGAGGATAGTGTGCGCAGGAAAGCAGAGAGGGCCAAATTGTATGGGGCATTTGAAGGGGTTCCAGGAGGCAGTGAGGACCAGCATCACTTTTCCCCGCTGGTACCTTTGCTGTGGCAGCAAAAGCTGAACGTTTGCCTTTTTTGCTCCGGAGGCTGCCGAGTGTGAAAAAAGGTGCTTTTGAGGATAGAGTGCACAGATAAGCAGAGAGGCCCCAAGTGTATAGAGCATTTGAAGGGTTTCCATGCTGCAGTGAGGACCAGAATCACTTTTCCAAGCTATCACCTTTACTGTGGCAGCAGGATCTGGTGTTTGACTTTTTGCTCTGGAGGCCACCGAGATTGAGAAATTTACTTTTGAGGATACAGTGCGTAGGAAAGTAGAGTGCGCCAAGTTGTATCGGGCATTTGAAGGCCTTCCAGGAGGCAGTGAGGATCAGCATCACTTTTCTCCACTGGCAATTTGCTGTTGCAACACTAGCTGGAGGTTTGCCTTTTTTGCTCTGGAGGCCGCCAAAACTATAAAAAGTTGCTTTTGAGGATTGAGTCCGCACGAAAGCAAAGAGGGCCAAATTGTATTGGGCATTTGAAGGGGTTCCAGGAGGCAGTGAGGACCAGCATCACTTTCCCTTGCTAGCACCTTTGCAATAGGAGCAGGAGCTGGACGTTTGATTTATTTTGCTCTGGAGGACGCCGAAAGTGAAAAAAGGTGGTTCTGAGAACAAAGTGCGCAGGAAAGCAGAGAGTGCAAAATTATATGGGGCATTTGAAGGAGTTCCAGGAGGCAGTGAGGACCAGCATCACTTTTCCCGCTGGCACCTTTGCTGTGGCAGAAAAAGCTGGACGTTTTTCTTTTTTGATCCGGAGGCTGCCGAGAGTGAAAAAAGGTGCTTTTGAGGATAGAGTGCGCAGGAAAGTACAGAGGGCATAATTGTAGGGGCATTTGAAGGGGTTCCAGGAGGCAGTGAGGACCAGGATCACTTTTCCCCGCTGGCACGTTTGATGTGAAAGCAGGAGCTGGACATTTGGCTTTTTTGCTCAAGAGGTCTCCGGGAGTGAAAAAAGGTGCTTTTGAGGATAGAGTGCACAGGAAAGTACAGAGGGCATAATTGGAGGGGCATTTAAGGGGTTCCAGGAGGCAGTGAAGACCAGCATCACTTTTCCCCGCTGGCACATTTGCTGTGAAAGCAGGAGCTGGACATTTGCCTTTTTTCGTCAAGAGGCCGCAGAGAGTGAAAAATGGTGATTAGAGGATAGAGTGCAGAGGAAAGCAGAGAGGGCCAAATTGTATGGGGCATTTGAAGGGGTTCCAGGAGGCAGTGAAGACAAGCATCACTTTTCCCCGCTGTCACTTTTGCTGTAGCAGCAGGATCTGGACGTTTGGGTTTTTTGCTCTGGACGCCACCGAGAGTGAAAAAAGGTGCTTTTGAGAATAGACTCCGCAGGAAAGTAGAGAGGGCCCAAGTGTATGGGGCATTTGAAGGGGTTCCAGGAGGCAGTGAGGAACAGCATCACTTTTCCCCTCTGGTACATTTTCTGTGGAAGCAGGAGCTGGACGTTTGCCTTTTTGCACAAGAGGCCGCCGAGATTGAAAACACATGCTTTTGAGGATAGTGTGTACAGGAAAGCAGAGAGGGCCAAATTGTATGGGGCATTTGAAGGGGTTCCAGGAGGCAGGGAGGACCAGCATCACTTTTATCTTCTGGCACCTTTGCTGTGAAAGCAGGAGCTGGACATTTGCCTTTCTTGATCAAGAGGCCGCCGAGAGTGAAAAAAGGTGCTTTTGAGGATAGAGTGCACAGGAAAGCAGAGAGGGCCAAATTGTATGGGGCATTTGAAGGGGTTCCAGGAGGCAGGGAGGACCAGCATCACTTTTCCCCGCTGCCACCTTTGCTGTGGCAGCAGGATCGGGATGTTTGCATTCTTTGGTCCAGAGGACCTCGAGACTGAAAAATGGTTCTTTTTTGGGTAGAGTGTGCAGGAATGCAGAGAGGGCCAAATTGTATGGGGCATTTGAAGGCGTTCCAGGAGGCTGTGAGGACCAGCATCACTTTTCCCCGCTGGCACCTTTGCTGTGGAAGCAGGAGCTGGACGTTTGGCTTTTTTGCTCCGGAGGCCGCCGAGATTTAGAAAAGTTGCTTTTGAGGATAGAATGCGCAGGAAAGCAGAGATGGCCAAATTTTATGGGGCATTTGAAGGAGTTCCAGGAGGCTGTGAGGAACAGCATCACTTTTCCCAGCTGGCAGCTTTGTAATAGGAGCAGGAGCTGGACGTTTGCATTTTTTGCTCCCGAGGCCGCCAAAAGTATATAAAGTTGCTTTTGAGGATTGAGTCCGCAGGAAAGCAGAGAGGGCCCATGTGTATGGGGCATTTGAAGGGGTTCCTTTGGGAAGTGAGGACCAGCATTATTTTTCCTTGCTGGCACCTTTGCTGTGGCAGCAGGATTTGGACGTTTGCATTTTTTAGTCCAGAGGACCCCGAGAGTGAAAAAAAATTTCTTTTTTCGGATACAGTTACCAGGAAATCAGAGAATGCCAAATTGTCTGGGGTATTTGAAGGGGTTCCAGGAGGCAGTGAGGACCAGCATCACTTTTCCCCACTGGCACCTTTCCTGTGGCAGCAAAAGCTGGACGTTTTCCTTTTTTGCTCCCGAGGCCGCTGATGGTGAAAAAAGGTACTTTTGAGGATAGTGTGCTCAGGAAAGCAGAGAGGGCCAAATTGTATGGGGCATTTGAACGGGTTTCAGGAGGCAGTGAGGAATAGCATCACTTTTGCCCGCTGGCATCTTTGCTGTGGCAGCAGGATCGGGACATTGCATTTTTTGCTCCGGAGGCTGCCGAGAGTGATAAAAGGTGCTTTTGAGAAGTGAGTGCACAGGAAAGCAGAGAGGGCCCAAGTGTATGGGGCATTTGAAGGGTTTCCAGGAGGCAGTGAGGACCAGCATCACGTTTCCTTGCTGGCACCTTTGCTGTGGCAGCAGGATCGGGGCCTTGGCATTTTTTGCTCCGGAGGCTGCCGAGAGTGAAAAAAGGTGATTTGAGTATAGTGTGCGAAGGGAAGCAGAGAGGGCCAAACTGTATGGGGCATTTGAAGGGGTTCCAGGAGGCAGTGAGGACCAGCATCACTTTTCCCCGCTGGCACCTTTGCTGTGTCATCAGGAGCTGGACGTTCGGCTTTTTTGCTCTGGAGGCCACCGAGAGTGAAAAAAGGTGCTTTTGAGAATAGACTCCGCAGGAAAGTAGAGAGGGCCAAATTGTAGGCGCAATTGAAGGGGTTCCAGGAGGCAGTGAGGACCAGCAGCACTTTTCCTTGCTGGCGCCTTTGCTGTTTCAGCAGGATCGGGACGTTGGCATTTTTTGCTCCGGAGGCTGCCAAGAGGGAAAAAAGTTGATTTGATGATAGTGTGCGCAAGAAAGCAGAGAGGGACAAATTCTATGGGACATTTGAAGGGGCTGCAGGAGGCAGTGAGGAACAGCATCACTTTTCCCAGTTGGCACCTTTGCTGTGGCAGCAGGATCGGGACGTTTGCATTCTTTGGTCCAGAGGACCGCGAGACAGAAAAAAGCTTCTTTTTTGGATTGAGTGCGCAGGAATGCAGAGAGGGCGAAATTGTGTGGGGCATTTGAAGGGGTTCCAGGAGGCTGTGAGGACCAGCATCACTTTTCTCCGCTGGCACCTTTGCTATGGCAGCAGGAGCTGGACGTTTGGCTTTTTTGCTCAAGAGGCGGTCGAGAGTGAAAAAATTTGCTTTTGAGTATAGAGTGCGCAGGAAAGCAGAGAGGGCCAATTTCTATGGGGCATTTGACGGGGTTCCAGGAGACAGTGAGGAACAGCATCACTTTTCTTTGCTGGTCATTTACTGTGGCAGCAGGAGCTGGACGTTTGTCTTTTTTGCTCGGGAGGCCGTCAAGATTTAGAAAAGATGCTTTAGAGGATACAATGCGCAGGAAAGTAGAGAAGGCCGAATTTTAGGGGCAATTGAACGGGTTCCAGCAGGCAGTGAGGACCAGCATCACTTTTCCTTGCTGGCGCCTTAGCTGTTTCAGCAGGATCGGGACGTTTGCATTTTTTGCTCCGGAGGCTGCCGAGAGTGAAAAAAGTTGATTTGAGGATAGTGTGCGCAAGAAAGCAGAGAGGGACAAATTCTATGGGGCATTTGAAGGGGCTGCAGGGGGCAGTGAGGAACAGCATCACTTTTCCCGTTGGCACCTTTGCTGTGGCAGCAGATTCGGGACGTTTGCATTCTTTGGTCCAGAGGACCGCGAGACCGAAAAAAGGTTCTTTTTTAGATAGAGTGCGCAGGAATGCAGAGAGGGCCGAATTTTATGGGGCATTTGAAGGGGTTCCAGGAGGCTTTGAGGACCAGCATCACTTTTCCCCGCTGGCACCTTTGCTGTGGCAGCAGGAGCTGGACGTTTGGCTTTTTTGCTCAAGAGGACATCGAGAGTGAAAAAATGTGCTTTTGAGTATAGAGTGCGCAGGAAAGCAGAGAGGGTCAATTTCTATGGGGCATTTGACGGGGTTCCAGGAGACAGTGAGGAACAGCATCACTTTTCCCAGCTGACAGCTTTGTAATAGGAGCAGGTGCTGGACGTTTGCATTTTTTGCTCCGGAGGCTGCCAAAAGTATAAAAATTTGCTTTTGAGGATTGAGTCCGCACGAAAGCAGAGAGGGCCCATGTGTATGGGGCATTTAAAGGGGTTCCAGCAGGCAGTGAGGACCAGCATCACTTTTCCCCGCTGGCACCTTTCCTGTGGCAGCAAAAGCTGGACATTTGCCTTTTTTCCTCCAGAGGCCGCCGAAAGTTAAAAAAGTTGCTTTTGAGGATAGTGTGCTCAGGAAAGCAGAGAGGGCCAAATTGTATGGGGCATTTGAACGGGTTTCAGGAGGCAGTGAGGAACAGCATCACTTTTGCCCGCTGGCATCTTTGCTGTGGCAGCAGGATCGGGACATTGCATTTTTTGCTCTGGAGGCTGCCGAGAGTGATAAAACGTGATTTGAGGATAGTATGCGCAGGAAAGCAGAGAGGGCCAAACTGTATGGGGCATTTGAAGGGGCACCAGGAGGCAGTGAGGACCCGCATCACTGTTCCCCGCTGGCACCTTTGCTGTGGCAGTAGGAGCTGGATGTTTTCCTCTTTTGCTCCGGCGGCTGCCGAGAGTGAAAAAAGGTGCTTTTGAGGATAGAGTCCACAGGAGACCAGAGAGGGCCAAACTCTCTGGGCCATTTGAAGGGGTTCCAGGAGGCAGTGAGGACCAGCATCACTTTTCCCAGCTGGCAGCGTTGTAATGAGAGCAGGATCTGGACATTTTCCTTTTTTGCTCCGGAGGCCGCCAAAACTATAAAATTTGATTTTGAGGACTGAGTCCGCACGAAAGCAGAGAGGGCCCCTGTGTATGGGGCATTTGATCGGGTTCCAGGAGGCAGTGAGGACCAGCATTACTTTTCCCCGCTGGCAACTTTGCTGTGGCAGCAGGATCTGGACGTTCGACTTTTTTGCTCTGGAGGCCACTGATAGTGTAAAAAGGTGCTTTTGAGTATAGACTCCGCAGGAAAGTAGAGAGGGTCCAAGTGTATGGGGCATTTGAAGGGGTTCCAGGAGGCAGTGAGGACCAGCATCACTTTTTCCCGACCGGCACCTTTGCTGCGGCAGCAAAAGCTGGACGTTTTCCCTTTTTGCTCCGGAGGCCCCCGAGAGTGAAAAAAGTTGCTTTTGAGTATAGACTCCGCAGGAAAGTAGAGAGGGCCCAAGTGTATGGGGCATTTGAAGGGGTTCCAGGAGGCAGTGAGGGACACCATCACTTTTCGCCGCTGGCAGCTTTGCTGTTGCAGCAGGAGCTGGACGTTTTTCTCTTTTGCTCCGGAGGCCGCCGAAAGTGGAAAAAAATGCTTTTGAGTATACAGTGCACAGGAAAGCAGAGAGGGCCAAATTGTATGGGGCATTTGAATGGGTTCCAGGAGGCAGTGAGGACCAGCATCATTTTCCATTGCTGGCACCTTTGCTGTGGCAGCTGGATCTGGACTTTTTCATTTTTTGGTCCAGAGGACCACGAGAGTGAAAAAAGGTTCTTTTTTGGATAGAGTGCGCTGGAAAGCAGAGAGGGCCAAATTGTATGGGGCATTTGAAGGGTTTCCAGGAGGGTTTGTGGACTAGCATCACTTTTCCCCGCTGGCACCTTTGCTGTGGCACCAGGAACTGGACGTTTGGCTTTTTTTCTCAAGAGGCCGTCGAGAGTGAAAAAAGGTGCTTTTGAGGATAGAGTGCGCAGGAAAGCAGAGAGGTCAAATTTGTATGGGGCATTTGACTGGGTTCCAGGAGGCAGTGAGGGACACAATCACTTTTCTTTGCTGGAACATTTACTGTGGCAGCAAAAGCTGGACGTTTTCATTTTTTCCTCCGGAGCTCGACGAAAATGAAAAAAAGTTCTTTTGATGACAGAGTGCGCAGGAAAGTAGAGCGGGCCAAATTGTAGGGGCAATTGAAGGGGTTCCAGGAGGCAGTGAGGACCAGCATCACTTTTCCTTGCTGGCGCCTTTGCTGTTTCAGCAGGATCGGGACGTTTGCACTTTTTGCTCCGGAGGCTGCCAAGAGGGAAAAAAGTTGATTTGATGATAGTGTGCGCAAGAAAGCAGAGAAGGACAAATTCTATGGGGCATTTGAAGGGGCTGCAGCAGGCAGTGAGGAACAGCATCACATTTCCCCATTGGCAACTTTGCTGTGGCAGCAGGATCTGGACGTTTCCATTTCTTGCTCCGGAGGCTGACGAGAGTGAAAAAAGATGCTTTTGAGGATAGAGTCCACAGGAGACCAGAGAGGGCCCATGTTTATGGGGCATTTGAACGGGTTCCAGGAGGCAGTGAGGAACAGCATCACTTTTCCCTGCTGGCACCTTTGCTGTGGCAGCAGGATCTGGATGTTTGGCTTTTTTCCTCCAGAGTCCACCGAGAGTGAAAAAATGTGCTTTTGAGGATAGAGTCAGCATGAAAGCAGAGAGGGTCAAATTGTATGGGGCATTTGACGGGGTTCCAGGAGGCAGTGAGGGACACCATCACTTTTCGCCGCTGGCAGCTTTGCTGTTGCAGCAGGAGCTGGACGTTTTTCTCTTTTGCTCCGGAGGCCGCCGAAAGTGGAAAAAAATGCTTTTGAGTATACAGTGCACAGGAAAGCAGAGAGGGCCAAATTGTATGGGGCATTTGAATGGGTTCCAGGAGGCAGTGAGGACCAGCATCACTTTTCCCCGCTGGCGCCTTTGCTGTTACAGTAGGATGTGGACGTTTGGCTTTTTTCCTCCAGAGGCCACCGAGAGTGAAAAAAGGTGCTTTTGAGGATTGAGTCCGCAGGAAAGTAGAGAGGACCAAATTGTAGTGGCAATTGAAGGGGTTCCATGATGCAGTGAGGACCAGCATCATTTTTCCCCACTGGCAACTTGGCTGTGAAATCAGGAGCTGGACTTTTTCCGTTTTTGCTCAAGAGTCCGCCGAGACTGAAATAAGGTGATTTGAGGATAGAGTGCGCAGGAAAGGACGGAGGACAAAATTGTATGGAGCATTTGAAGGGGTTCCAGGAGGAAGTGAGGACCAGCATCACTTTTCACCGCTGGCACCTTTGCTGTGGCAGCAGGTTCTGGACGTTTGCATTTCTTGCTCTGGAGACCGCCAAGAGTGAAAAAAGATGCTTTTGAGGATTCATTCACAGGAAAGCAGAGAGGGCCCAAATTTATGGGGCATTTGAAGGGGTTCCAGGAGGCAGTGAGGACCAGCATCACTTTTTCCCGACCGGCACCTTTGCTGAGGCAGCAAAAGCTGGACGTTTTCCCTTTTTGCTCCGGAGGCCCCCGAGAGTGAAAAAAGTTGCTTTTGAGTATAGACTCCGCAGGAAAGTAGAGAGGGCCCAAGTGTATGGGGCATTTGAAGGGGTTCCAGGAGGCAGTGAGGAACAGCATCACTTTTCCTTGCTGGCACCTTTGCTGTGGGAGCAGGAGCTGGACGTTTGACTTCTTTGCACCGGAGGCCGCCGAGATTCAAAAAAGGTACTTTTGAGGATACATTTCGTAGGAAAGTAGATTCCGCCAAGTTGTATGGGGCATTTAAAGGGGTTCCAGGAGTCAGTGAGGATCAGCATCACTTTTCTCCACTGGCACATTTGCTGTTGCAGCAGGAGCTGGACATTTACCTTTTTTGCTCCGGAGAACGACGAGAGTTAAAAAAGGTCCTTTTGAGGATAGAGTGCGCAGAAAACAGAGAGGGCCAAATTCTGTGGGGCATTTGAAGGGGTTCCAGAAGGCTGTGAGGAACAACATCTCTTTTCCCAGCTGGCAGCATTGTAATGGGAGCAAGAGCTGGATGTTTTCCTTTTTTGCTCCGGAAGCCGCCAAAATTATAAAAAGTCTCTTGGCTACAGTCAGGCAGGCAAGCAGAGAGGGCCAAATTGCCTGGGGCATTTGAAGGGGTTCCAGGAGGCAGTGAGGACCAGCATCACTTTTCCCCGCTGGCACCTTTGCTGTGGCAGCAAAAGCTGGACGTTTGTCTTTTTTGCTCCAAACAGCGGCGAAAGAGAAAAAAGGTGCTTTGGAGGCTAGAGTGCGCAGGAAAGCAGAGAGGGCTAAATTGTGTGGGGCATTTGAAGGGGTTCCAGGAGGCAGTGAGGACCAGCATGACTTTTCCCTGCTGGCACCTTTGCTGTGGCAGCAAAAGCTGGGCGTTTTTCTTGTTTGCTCCAAACAGCGGCGAAAGTGAAAAAAGGTGCTTTTGAGGCTAGATTGCGCAGGAAAGCAGAGAGGGCCAAATTGTCTGGGGCATTTGAAGGGGTTCCAGGAGGCAGTTAGGACCAGCATCACTTTTCCCCACTGGCACCTTTGCTGTGGCAGCAAAAGCTGGACGTTTGTCTTTTTTGCTCCAAACAGCGGCGAAAGTGAAAAAAGGTGCTTTTGAGGCTAGAGTGCGCAGGAAAGCAGAGAGGGCCAAATTGTGTGGGGCATTTGAAGGGGTTCCAGGAGGCAGTGAGGACCAGCATCACTTTTCCCCGCTGGCACCTTTGCTGTGGCAGCAAAAGCTGGACGTTTTTCTATTTTTCTCGGAAGGGCGCAAAGAGTGAAAAAAGGTGCTTTTGAGGCTAGAGTGCGCAGGAAAGCAGAGAGGGCCAAATTGTCTGGGGCATTTGAAGGGGTTCCAGGAGGCAGTGAGGACTAGCATCACTTTTCACCGCTGGCACCTTTGCTGTGGCAGCAAAAGCTGGACGATTGTCTTTTTTGTTCCAAACAACGGCGAAAATGAAAAAAGGTGCTTTTGAGGCTAGAGTGCGCAGGAAAGCAGAGAGGACCAAATTGCCTGGGGAATTTGAAGGGGTTCCAGGAGGCAGTGAGGACCAGCATGACTTTTCCCCGCTGGCACCTTTGCTGTGGCAGCAAAAGCTGGACGTTTGTCTTTTTTGCTCCAAACAGCGGCGAAAGTGAAAAAAGGTGCTTTTGAGGCTAGAGTGCGCAGGAAAGCAGAGAGGGCCAAATTGTGTGGGGCATTTGAAGGGGTTCCAGGAGGCAGTGAGGACCAGCATCACTTTTCCCCACTGGCACCTTTGCTGTGGCAGCAAAAGCTGGACGTTTTTCTTGTTTGCTCCAAACAGCGGCGAAAGTGAAAAAAGGTGCTTTTGAGGCTAGAGTGGGCAGGAAAGCAGAGAGGGCCAAATTGTCTGGGGCATTTGAAGGGGTTCCAGGAGGCAGTGAGGACCAGCATCACTTTTCCCCGCTGGCACCATTGTTGTAGCAGCAAAAGCTGGACGTTTTTCTTTTTTGCTCCGGAGGGCGCCAAGAGTGAAAAAAGGTGCTTTTGAGGCTAGGGTCCGCAGGAAAGCAGAGAGGGCCAAATTGTGTGGGGCATTTGAAGGGGTTCCAGGAGGCAGTGAGGACCAGCATCACTTTTCCCCGCTGGCACCTTTGCTGTGGCAGCAAAAGCTGGACGTTTGTCTTTTTTGCTCCAAACAGCGGCGAAAGTGAAAAAAGGTGCTTTTGAGGATAGAGTGGGCAGGAAAGCAGAGAGGGCCAAATTGTGTGGGGCATTTGAAGGGGTTCCAGGAGGCAGTGAGGACCAGCATCACTTTTCCCCGCTGGCACCTTTGCTGTGGCAGCAAAAGCTGGACGTATTTCTATTTTTCTCGGAAGGGCGCCAAGAGTGAAAAAAGGTGCTTTTGAGGCTAGAGTGCGCAGGAAAGCAGAGAGGGCCAAATTGTCTGGGGCATTTGAAGGGGTTCCAGGAGGCAGTGAGGACTAGCATCACTTTTCCCCGCTGGCACCTTTGCTGTGGCAGCAAAAGCTGGACGTTTGTCTTTTTTGCTCCAAACAGCGGCGAAAGTGAAAAAAGGTGCTTTTGAGGCTAGAGTGCGCAGGAAAGCAGAGAGGGCCAAATTGTCTGGGGCATTTGAAGGGGTTCCAGGAGGCAGTGAGGACCAGCATCACTTTTCCCCGCTGGCACCTTTGCTGTGGCAGCAAAAGCTGGACGTTTGTCTTTTTTGCTCCAAACAGCGCCGAAAGTGAAAAAAGGTGCTTTTGAGGCTAGAGTGCGCAGGAAAGCAGAGAGGGCCAAATTGTCTGGGGCATTTGAAGGGGTTCCAGGAGGCAGTGAGGACCAGCATCACTTTTCCCCACTGGCACCTTTGCTGTGGCAGCAAAAGCTGGACGTTTGTCTTTTTTGCTCCAAACAGCGGCGAAAGTGAAAAAAGGTGCTTTTGAGGCTAGAGTGCGCAGGAAAGCAGAGAGGGCCAAATTGTGTGGGGCATTTGAAGGGGTTCCAGGAGGCAGTGAGGACCAGCATCACTTTTCCCCGCTGGCACCATTGTTGTAGCAGCAAAAGCTGGACGTTTGTCTTTTTTGCTCCGGACGGCGCCAAGAGTGAAAAAAGGTCCTTTGAGGCTAGAGTGCGCAGGAAAGCAGAGAGGGCCAAATTGTCTGGGGCATTTGAAGGGGTTCCAGGAGGCAGTGAGGACTAGCATCACTTTTCACCGCTGGCACCTTTGCTGTGGCAGCAAAAGCTGGACGTTTGTCTTTTTTGCTCCAAACAGCGGCGAAAGTGAAAAAAGGTGCTTTTGAGGCTAGAGTGCGCAGGAAAGCAGAGAGGACCAAATTGCCTGGGGAATTTGAAGGGGTTCCAGGAGGCAGTGAGGACCAGCATGACTTTTCCCCGCTGGCACCTTTGCTGTGGCAGCAAAAGCTGGACGTATTTCTATTTTTCTCGGAAGGGCGCAAAGAGTGAAAAAAGGTGCTTTTGAGGCTAGAGTGCGCAGGAAAGCAGAGAGGGCCAAATTTTCTGGGGCATTTGAAGGGGTTCCAGGAGGCAGTGAGGACCAGCATCACTTTTCACCGCTGGCACCTTTGCTGTGGCAGCAAAAGCTGGACGTTTGTCTTTTTTGTTCCAAACAGCGGCGAAAGTGAAAAAAGGTGCTTTTGAGGCTAGAGTCCGCAGGAAAGCAGAGAGGGCCAAATTGTCTGGGGCATTTGAAGGGGTTCCAGGAGGCAGTGAGGACCAGCATCACTTTTCCCCACTGGCACCATTGTTGTAGCAGCAAAAGCTGGACGTTTGTCTTTTTTGCTCCGGAGGGCGCCAAGAGTGAAAAAAGGTGCTTTTGAGGCTAGAGTGCACAGGAAAGCAGAGAGGGCCAAATTGTGTGGGGCATTTGAAGGGGTTCCAGGAGGCAGTGAGGACCAGCATCACTTTTCCCCGCTGGCACCTTTGCTGTGGCAGCAAAAGCTGGACGTTTGTCTTTTTTGCTACAAACAGCGGCGAAAGTGAAAAAAGGTGCTTTTGAGGCTAGAGTGGGCAGGAAAGCAGAGAGGTCCAAATTGTGTGGGGCATTTGAAGGGGTTCCAGGAGGCAGTGAGGACCAGCATCACTTTTCCCCGCTGGCACCATTGTTGTAGCAGCAAAAGCTGGACGTTTGTCTTTTTTGCTCCGGAGGGCGCCAAGAGTGAAAAAAGGTGCTTTTGAGGCTAGAGTGCGCAGGAAAGCAGAGAGGGCCAAATTGTCTGGGGCATTTGAAGGGGTTCCAGGAGGCAGTGAGGACCAGCATCACTTTTCCCCGCTGGCACCTTTGCTGTGGCAGCAAAAGCTGGACGTTTGTCTTTTTTGCTCCAAACAGCGGCGAAAGTGAAAAAAGGTGCTTTTGAGGCTAGAGTCCGCAGGAAAGCAGATAGGGCCAAATTGTGTGGGGCATTTGAAGGGGTTCCAGGAGGCAGTGAGGACCAGCATCACTTTTCCCCGCTGGCACCTTTGCTGTGGCAGCAAAAGCTGGACGTTTGTCTTTTTTGCTCCGGAGGGCGCAAAGAGTGAAAAAAGGTGCTTTTGAGGCTACAGTCAGGCAGGCAAGCAGAGAGGGCCAAATTGCCTGGGGCATTTGAAGGGGTTCCAGGAGGCAGTGAGGACCAGCATCACTTTTCCCCGCTGGCACCTTTGCTGTGGCAGCAAAAGCTGGACGTTTGTCTTTTTTGCTCCAAACAGCGGCGAAAGAGAAAAAAGGTGCTTTGGAGGCTAGAGTGCGCAGGAAAGCAGAGAGGGCTAAATTGTGTGGGGCATTTGAATGGGTTCCAGGAGGCAGTGAGGACCAGCATGACTTTTCCCCGCTGGCACCTTTGCTGTGGCAGCAAAAGCTAAACGTTTGTCCTTTTTGCTCCAAACAGCGGCGAAAGTGAAAAAAGGTGCTTTTGAGGCTAGAGTGCGCAGGAAAGCAGAGAGGGCCAAATTGTCTGGGGCATTTGAAGGGGTTCCAGGAGGCAGTTAGGACCAGCATCACTTTTCCCCACTGGCACCTTTGCTGTGGCAGCAAAAGCTGGACGTTTGTCTTTTTTGCTACAAACAGCGGCGAAAGTGAAAAAAGGTGCTTTTGAGGCTAGAGTGCGCAGGAAAGCAGAGAGGGCCAAATTGTGTGGGGCATTTGAAGGGGTTCCAGGAGGCAGTGAGGACCAGCATCACTTTTCCCCGCTGGCACCATTGTTGTAGCAGCAAAAGCTGGACGTTTGTCTTTTTTGCTCCGGACGGCGCCAAGAGTGAAAAAAGGTCCTTTGAGGCTAGAGTGCGCAGGAAAGCAGAGAGGGCCAAATTGTCTGGGGCATTTGAAGGGGTTCCAGGAGGCAGTGAGGACTAGCATCACTTTTCACCGCTGGCACCTTTGCTGTGGCAGCAAAAGCTGGACGTTTGTCTTTTTTGCTCCAAACAGCGGCGAAAGTGAAAAAAGGTGCTTTTGAGGCTAGAGTGCGCAGGAAAGCAGAGAGGACCAAATTGCCTGGGGAATTTGAAGGGGTTCCAGGAGGCAGTGAGGACCAGCATGACTTTTCCCCGCTGGCACCTTTGCTGTGGCAGCAAAAGCTGGACTTTTTTCTATTTTTCTCGGAAGGGCGCAAAGAGTGAAAAAAGGTGCTTTTGAGGCTAAAGTGCGCAGGAAAGCAGAGAGGGCCAAATTGTCTGGGGCATTTGAAGGGGTTCCAGGAGGCAGTGAGGACTAGCATCACTTTTCACCGCTGGCACCTTTGCTGTGGCAGCAAAAGCTGGACGTTTGTCTTTTTTGCTCCAAACAGCGGCGAAAGTGAAAAAAGGTGCTTTTGAGGCTAGAGTCCGCAGGAAAGCAGAGAGGGCCAAATTGTCTGGGGCATTTGAAGGGGTTCCAGGAGGCAGTGAGGACCAGCATCACTTTTCCCCACTGGCACCATTGTTGTAGTAGCAAAAGCTGGACGTTTGTCTTTTTTGCTCCGGAGGGCGCCAAGAGTGAAAAAAGGTGCTTTTGAGGCTAGAGTGCACAGGAAAGCAGAGAGGGCCAAATTGTGTGGGGCATTTGAAGGGGTTCCAGGAGGCAGTGAGGACCAGCATCACTTTTCCCCGCTGGCACCTTTGCTGTGGCAGCAAAAGCTGGACGTTTGTCTTTTTTGCTACAAACAGCGGCGAAAGTGAAAAAAGGTGCTTTTGAGGCTAGAGTGGGCAGGAAAGCAGAGAGGGCCAAATTGTCTGGGGCATTTGAAGGGGTTCCAGGAGGCAGTGAGGACCAGCATCACTTTTCCCCGCTGGCACCTTTGCTGTGGCAGCAAAAGCTGGACGTTTGTCTTTTTTGCTCCGGAGGGCGCCAAGAGTGAAAAAAGGTGCTTTTGAGGCTAGAGTCCGCAGGAAAGCAGAGAGGGCCAAATTGTCTGGGGCATTTGAAGGGGTTCCAGGAGGCAGATAGGACCAGCATGACTTTTCCCCACTTGCACCTTTGTTGTGGCAGCAAAAGCTGGACGTTTGTATTTTTGCTCCGTAGGTCGCCAAGAGTGAAAAAAGGTGCTTTTGAGGACAGTGTCCACAGGAAAGCAGAGAGGGCCAAATTGTGTGGGGCATTTGAAAGGGTTCCAGGAGGCAGTGAGGACCAGCATCACATTTCCCCGCTGGCACCTTTGCTGTGGCAGCAAAAGCTGGACGTTTGTCTTTTTTGCTCCAAACAGCGGCGAAAGTGAAAAAAGGTGCTTTTGAGGCTAGGGTCCGCAGGAAAGCAGAGAGGGCCAAATTTTCTGGGGCATTTGAAGGGGTTCCAGGAGGCAGTGAGGACCAGCATCACTTTTCCCCGCTGGCACCATTGTTGTGGCAGCAAAAGCTGGACACTTATCTTTTTTGCTCCGGAGGGCGCCAAGAGTGAAAAAAGGTGCTTTTGAGGCTAGAGTGCGCAGGAAAGCAGAGAGGGCCAAATTGTCTGGGGCATTTGAAGGGGTTCCAGGAGGCAGTGAGGACCAGCATCACTTTTCCCCACTGGCACCTTTGCTGTGGCAGCAAAAGCTGGACGTTTGTCTTTTTTGCTCCAAACAGCGGCGAAAGTGAAAAAAGGTGCTTTTGAGGCTAGAGTGCGCAGGAAAGCAGAGAGGGCCAAATTGTCTGGGGCATTTGAAGGGGTTCCAGGAGGCAGTGAGGACCAGCATCACTTTTCCCCACTGGCACCATTGTTGTAGCAGCAAAAGCTGGACGTTTGTCTTTTTTGCTCCGGAGGGCGCCAAGAGTGAAAAAAGGTGCTTTTGAGGCTAGAGTGCGCAGGAAAGCAGAGAGGGCCAAATTGTGTGGGGCATTTGAAGGGGTTCCAGGAGGCAGTGAGGACCAGCATCACTTTTCCCCACTGGCACCTTTGCTGTGGCAGCAAAAGCTGGACGTTTGTCTTGTTTGCTCCAAACAGCGGCGAAAGTGAAAAAAGGTGCTTTTGAGGCTAGAGTGCGCAGGAAAGCAGAGAGGGCCAAATTGTCTGGGGCATTTGAAGGGGTTCCAGGAGGCAGTGAGGACCAGCATCACTTTTCCCCGCTGGCACCATTGTTGTAGCAGCAAAAGCTGGACGTTTTTCTTTTTTGCTCCGGAGGGCGCCAAGAGTGAAAAAAGGTGCTTTTGAGGCTAGGGTCCGCAGGAAAGCAGAGAGGGCCAAATTGTGTGGGGCATTTGAAGGGGTTCCAGGAGGCAGTGAGGACCAGCATCACTTTTCCCCGCTGGCACCTTTGCTGTGGCAGCAAAAGCTGGACGTTTGTCTTTTTTGCTCCAAACAGCGGCGAAAGTGAAAAAAGGTGCTTTTGAGGATAGAGTGGGCAGGAAAGCAGAGAGGGCCAAATTGTGTGGGGCATTTGAAGGGGTTCCAGGAGGCAGTGAGGACCAGCATCACTTTTCCCCGCTGGCACCTTTGCTGTGGCAGCAAAAGCTGGACGTTTTTCTATTTTTCTCGGAAGGGCGCCAAGAGTGAAAAAAGGTGCTTTTGAGGCTAGAGTGCGCAGGAAAGCAGAGAGGGCCAAATTGTCTGGGGCATTTGAAGGGGTTCCAGGAGGCAGTGAGGACTAGCATCACTTTTCCCCGCTGGCACCTTTGCTGTGGCAGCAAAAGCTGGACGTTTGTCTTTTTTGCTCCAAACAGCGGCGAAAGTGAAAAAAGGTGCTTTTGAGGCTAGAGTGCGCAGGAAAGCAGAGAGGGCCAAATTGTCTGGGGCATTTGAAGGGGTTCCAGGAGGCAGTGAGGACCAGCATCACTTTTCCCCGCTGGCACCTTTGCTGTGGCAGCAAAAGCTGGACGTTTGTCTTTTTTGCTCCAAACAGCGCCGAAAGTGAAAAAAGGTGCTTTTGAGGCTAGAGTGCGCAGGAAAGCAGAGAGGGCCAAATTGTCTGGGGCATTTGAAGGGGTTCCAGGAGGCAGTGAGGACCAGCATCACTTTTCCCCACTGGCACCTTTGCTGTGGCAGCAAAAGCTGGACGTTTGTCTTTTTTGCTCCAAACAGCGGCGAAAGTGAAAAAAGGTGCTTTTGAGGCTAGAGTGCGCAGGAAAGCAGAGAGGGCCAAATTGTCTGGGGCATTTGAAGGGGTTCCAGGAGGCAGTGAGGACCAGCATCACTTTTCCCCGCTGGCACCATTGTTGTAGCAGCAAAAGCTGGACGTTTGTCTTTTTTGCTCCGGACGGCGCCAAGAGTGAAAAAAGGTCCTTTGAGGCTAGAGTGCGCAGGAAAGCAGAGAGGGCCAAATTGTCTGGGGCATTTGAAGGGGTTCCAGGAGGCAGTGAGGACTAGCATCACTTTTCACCGCTGGCACCTTTGCTGTGGCAGCAAAAGCTGGACGTTTGTCTTTTTTGCTCCAAACAGCGGCGAAAGTGAAAAAAGGTGCTTTTGAGGCTAGAGTGCGCAGGAAAGCAGAGAGGACCAAATTGCCTGGGGAATTTGAAGGGGTTCCAGGAGGCAGTGAGGACCAGCATGACTTTTCCCCGCTGGCACCTTTGCTGTGGCAGCAAAAGCTGGACTTTTTTCTATTTTTCTCGGAAGGGCGCAAAGAGTGAAAAAAGGTGCTTTTGAGGCTAGAGTGCGCAGGAAAGCAGAGAGGGCCAAATTGTCTGGGGCATTTGAAGGGGTTCCAGGAGGCAGTGAGGACTAGCATCACTTTTCACCGCTGGCACCTTTGCTGTGGCAGCAAAAGCTGGACGTTTGTCTTTTTTGCTCCAAACAGCGGCGAAAGTGAAAAAAGGTGCTTTTGAGGCTAGAGTCCGCAGGAAAGCAGAGAGGGCCAAATTGTCTGGGGCATTTGAAGGGGTTCCAGGAGGCAGTGAGGACCAGCATCACTTTTCCCCACTGGCACCATTGTTGTAGTAGCAAAAGCTGGACGTTTGTCTTTTTTGCTCCGGAGGGCGCCAAGAGTGAAAAAAGGTGCTTTTGAGGCTAGAGTGCACAGGAAAGCAGAGAGGGCCAAATTGTGTGGGGCATTTGAAGGGGTTCCAGGAGGCAGTGAGGACCAGCATCACTTTTCCCCGCTGGCACCTTTGCTGTGGCAGCAAAAGCTGGACGTTTGTCTTTTTTGCTACAAACAGCGGCGAAAGTGAAAAAAGGTGCTTTTGAGGCTAGAGTGGGCAGGAAAGCAGAGAGGGCCAAATTGTCTGGGGCATTTGAAGGGGTTCCAGGAGGCAGTGAGGACCAGCATCACTTTTCCCCGCTGGCACCTTTGCTGTGGCAGCAAAAGCTGGACGTTTGTCTTTTTTTCTCCGGAGGGCGCCAAGAGTGAAAAAAGGTGCTTTTGAGGCTAGAGTCCGCAGGAAAGCAGAGAGGGCCAAATTGTCTGGGGCATTTGAAGGGGTTCCAGGAGGCAGATAGGACCAGCATGACTTTTCCCCACTTGCACCTTTGTTGTGGCAGCAAAAGCTGGACGTTTGTATTTTTGCTCCGTAGGTCGCCAAGAGTGAAAAAAGGTGCTTTTGAGGACAGTGTCCACAGGAAAGCAGAGAGGGCCAAATTGTGTGGGGCATTTGAAAGGGTTCCAGGAGGCAGTGAGGACCAGCATCACATTTCCCCGCTGGCACCTTTGCTGTGGCAGCAAAAGCTGGACGTTTGTCTTTTTTGCTCCAAACAGCGGCGAAAGTGAAAAAAGGTGCTTTTGAGGCTAGGGTCCGCAGGAAAGCAGAGAGGGCCAAATTTTCTGGGGCATTTGAAGGGGTTCCAGGAGGCAGTGAGGACCAGCATCACTTTTCCCCGCTGGCACCATTGTTGTGGCAGCAAAAGCTGGACACTTATCTTTTTTGCTCCGGAGGGCGCCAAGAGTGAAAAAAGGTGCTTTTGAGGCTAGAGTGCGCAGGAAAGCAGAGAGGGCCAAATTGTCTGGGGCATTTGAAGGGGTTCCAGGAGGCAGTGAGGACCAGCATCACTTTTCCCCACTGGCACCTTTGCTGTGGCAGCAAAAGCTGGACGTTTGTCTTTTTTGCTCCAAACAGCGGCGAAAGTGAAAAAAGGTGCTTTTGAGGCTAGAGTGCGCAGGAAAGCAGAGAGGGCCAAATTGTCTGGGGCATTTGAAGGGGTTCCAGGAGGCAGTGAGGACCAGCATCACTTTTCCCCACTGGCACCATTGTTGTAGCAGCAAAAGCTGGACGTTTGTCTTTTTTGCTCCGGAGGGCGCCAAGAGTGAAAAAAGGTGCTTTTGAGGCTAGAGTGCACAGGAAAGCAGAGAGGGCCAAATTGTGTGGGGCATTTGAAGGGGTTCCAGGAGGCAGTGAGGACCAGCATCACTTTTCCCCGCTGGCACCTTTGCTGTGGCAGCAAAAGCTGGACGTTTGTCTTTTTTGCTACAAACAGCGGCGAAAGTGAAAAAAGGTGCTTTTGAGGCTAGAGTGGGCAGGAAAGCAGAGAGGGCCAAATTGTCTGGGGCATTTGAAGGGGTTCCAGGAGGCAGTGAGGACCAGCATCACTTTTCCCCGCTGGCACCTTTGCTGTGGCAGCAAAAGCTGGACGTTTGTCTTTTTTGCTCCGGAGGGCGCCAAGAGTGAAAAAAGGTGCTTTTGAGGCTAGAGTCCGCAGGAAAGCAGAGAGGGCCAAATTGTCTGGGGCATTTGAAGGGGTTCCAGGAGGCAGTGAGGACCAGCATGACTTTTCCCCACTTGCACCTTTGTTGTGGCAGCAAAAGCTGGACGTTTGTATTTTTGCTCCGTAGGTCGCCAAGAGTGAAAAAAGGTGCTTTTGAGGACAGTGTCCACAGGAAAGCAGAGAGGGCCAAATTGTGTGGGGCATTTGAAAGGGTTCCAGGAGGCAGTGAGGACCAGCATCACATTTCCCCGCTGGCACCTTTGCTGTGGCAGCAAAAGCTGGACGTTTGTCTTTGTTGCTCCAAACAGCGGCGAAAGTGAAAAAAGGTGCTTTTGATGCTAGGGTCCGCAGGAAAGCAGAGAGGGCCAAATTGTCTGGGGCATTTGAAGGGGTTCCAGGAGGCAGTGAGGACCAGCATCACTTTTCCCCGCTGGCACCTTTGCTGTGGCAGCAAAAGCTGGACGTTTGTCTTTTTTGCTCCAAACAGCGGCGAAAGTGAAAAAAGGTGCTTTTGAGGCTAGAGTGCGCAGGAAAGCAGAGAGGGCCAAATTGTGTGGGGCATTTGAAGGGGTTCCAGGAGGCAGTGAGGACCAGCATCACTTTTCCCCGCTGGCACCATTGTTGTAGCAGCAAAAGCTGGACGTTTGTCTTTTTTGCTCCGGAGGGCGCCAAGAGTGAAAAAAGGTGCTTTTGAGGCTAGAGTGCACAGGAAAGCAGAGAGGGCCAAATTTCCTGGAGCATTTGAAGGGGTTCCAGGAGGCAGTGAGGACCAGCATCACTTTTCCCCGCTGGCACCTTTGCTGTGGCAGCAAAAGCTGGACGTTTGTCTTTTTTTCTCCGGAGGGCGCCAAGAGTGAAAAAAGGTGCTTTTGAGGCTAGAGTGCGCAGGAAAGCAGAGAGGGCCAAATTGTGTGGGGCATTTGAAGGGGTTCCAGGAGGCAGTGAGGACCAGCATCACTTTTCCCCGCTGGCACCTTTGCTGTGGCAGCAAAAGCTGGACGTTTGTCTTTTTTGCTCCGGAGGGCACCAAGACTGAAAAAAGGTGCTTTTGAGGCTACAGTCAGGCAGGCAAGCAGAGAGGGCCAAATTGTGTGGGGCATTTGAAGGGGTTCCAGGAGGCAGTGAGGACCAGCATGACTTTTCCCCGCTGGCAACTTTGCTGTGGCAGCAAAAGCTGGACGTTTGTCTTTTTTACTCCAAACAGCGGCGAAAGAGAAAAAAGGTGCTTTGGAGGCTAGAGTGCGCAGGAAAGCAGAGAGGGCTAAATTGTGTGGGGCATTTGAAGGGGTTCCAGGAGGCAGTGAGGACCAGCATGACTTTTCCCCGCTGGCACCTTTGCTGTGGCAGCAATAGCTGGACATTTGTCTTTTTTGCTCCAAGCAGCGGCAAAAGTGAAAAAAGTTGCTTTTGAGGATAGAGTGCGCAGGAAAGCAGAGAGGGCAAAATTGTCTGGGTCATTTGAAGGGGTTAAAGGAGGCAGTGAGGACCAGCGTCACTTTTCCCCGCTGGCACCTTTGCTGTGGCAGCAAAAGCTGGATGTTTGTCTTTTTTGCTCCAAACAGCGGAGAAAGTGAAAAAAGGTGCTTTTGAGGCTAGAGTGCGCAGGAAAGCAGAGAGGGCCAAATTTTCTGGGGCATTTGAAGGGGTTCCAGGAGGCAGTGAGGACCAGCATCACTTTTCCCCACTGGCACCTTTGCTGTGGCAGCAAAAGCTGGACGTTTTTCTTGTTTGCTCCAAACAGCGGCGAAAGTGAAAAAAGGTGCTTTTGAGGCTAGGGTCCGCAGGAAAGCAGAGAGGGCCAAATTGTCTGGGGCATTTGAAGGGGTTCCAGGAGGCAGTGAGGACTAGCATCACTTTTCCCCGCTGGCACCATTGTTGTAGCAGCAAAAGCTGGACGTTTGTCTTTTTTGCTCCGGACGGCGCCAAGAGTGAAAAAAGGTCCTTTGAGGCTAGAGTGCGCAGGAAAGCAGAGAGGGCCAAATTGTCTGGGGCATTTGAAGGGGTTCCAGGAGGCAGTGAGGACTAGCATCACTTTTCACCGCTGGCACCTTTGCTGTGGCAGCAAAAGCTGGACGTTTGTCTTTTTTGCTCCAAACAGCGGCGAAAGTGAAAAAAGGTGCTTTTGAGGCTAGAGTGCGCAGGAAAGCAGAGAGGACCAAATTGCCTGGGGAATTTGAAGGGGTTCCAGGAGGCAGTGAGGACCAGCATGACTTTTCCCCGCTGGCACCTTTGCTGTGGCAGCAAAAGCTGGACTTTTTTCTATTTTTCTCGGAAGGGCGCAAAGAGTGAAAAAAGGTGCTTTTGAGGCTAGAGTGCGCAGGAAAGCAGAGAGGGCCAAATTGTCTGGGGCATTTGAAGGGGTTCCAGGAGGCAGTGAGGACTAGCATCACTTTTCACCGCTGGCACCTTTGCTGTGGCAGCAAAAGCTGGACGTTTGTCTTTTTTGCTCCAAACAGCGGCGAAAGTGAAAAAAGGTGCTTTTGAGGCTAGAGTCCGCAGGAAAGCAGAGAGGGCCAAATTGTCTGGGGCATTTGAAGGGGTTCCAGGAGGCAGTGAGGACCAGCATCACTTTTCCCCACTGGCACCATTGTTGTAGTAGCAAAAGCTGGACGTTTGTCTTTTTTGCTCCGGAGGGCGCCAAGAGTGAAAAAAGGTGCTTTTGAGGCTAGAGTGCACAGGAAAGCAGAGAGGGCCAAATTGTGTGGGGCATTTGAAGGGGTTCCAGGAGGCAGTGAGGACCAGCATCACTTTTCCCCGCTGGCACCTTTGCTGTGGCAGCAAAAGCTGGACGTTTGTCTTTTTTGCTACAAACAGCGGCGAAAGTGAAAAAAGGTGCTTTTGAGGCTAGAGTGGGCAGGAAAGCAGAGAGGGCCAAATTGTCTGGGGCATTTGAAGGGGTTCCAGGAGGCAGTGAGGACCAGCATCACTTTTCCCCGCTGGCACCTTTGCTGTGGCAGCAAAAGCTGGACGTTTGTCTTTTTTTCTCCGGAGGGCGCCAAGAGTGAAAAAAGGTGCTTTTGAGGCTAGAGTCCGCAGGAAAGCAGAGAGGGCCAAATTGTCTGGGGCATTTGAAGGGGTTCCAGGAGGCAGATAGGACCAGCATGACTTTTCCCCACTTGCACCTTTGTTGTGGCAGCAAAAGCTGGACGTTTGTATTTTTGCTCCGTAGGTCGCCAAGAGTGAAAAAAGGTGCTTTTGAGGACAGTGTCCACAGGAAAGCAGAGAGGGCCAAATTGTGTGGGGCATTTGAAAGGGTTCCAGGAGGCAGTGAGGACCAGCATCACATTTCCCCGCTGGCACCTTTGCTGTGGCAGCAAAAGCTGGACGTTTGTCTTTTTTGCTCCAAACAGCGGCGAAAGTGAAAAAAGGTGCTTTTGAGGCTAGGGTCCGCAGGAAAGCAGAGAGGGCCAAATTTTCTGGGGCATTTGAAGGGGTTCCAGGAGGCAGTGAGGACCAGCATCACTTTTCCCCGCTGGCACCATTGTTGTGGCAGCAAAAGCTGGACACTTATCTTTTTTGCTCCGGAGGGCGCCAAGAGTGAAAAAAGGTGCTTTTGAGGCTAGAGTGCGCAGGAAAGCAGAGAGGGCCAAATTGTCTGGGGCATTTGAAGGGGTTCCAGGAGGCAGTGAGGACCAGCATCACTTTTCCCCACTGGCACCTTTGCTGTGGCAGCAAAAGCTGGACGTTTGTCTTTTTTGCTCCAAACAGCGGCGAAAGTGAAAAAAGGTGCTTTTGAGGCTAGAGTGCGCAGGAAAGCAGAGAGGGCCAAATTGTCTGGGGCATTTGAAGGGGTTCCAGGAGGCAGTGAGGACCAGCATCACTTTTCCCCACTGGCACCATTGTTGTAGCAGCAAAAGCTGGACGTTTGTCTTTTTTGCTCCGGAGGGCGCCAAGAGTGAAAAAAGGTGCTTTTGAGGCTAGAGTGCACAGGAAAGCAGAGAGGGCCAAATTGTGTGGGGCATTTGAAGGGGTTCCAGGAGGCAGTGAGGACCAGCATCACTTTTCCCCGCTGGCACCTTTGCTGTGGCAGCAAAAGCTGGACGTTTGTCTTTTTTGCTACAAACAGCGGCGAAAGTGAAAAAAGGTGCTTTTGAGGCTAGAGTGGGCAGGAAAGCAGAGAGGGCCAAATTGTCTGGGGCATTTGAAGGGGTTCCAGGAGGCAGTGAGGACCAGCATCACTTTTCCCCGCTGGCACCTTTGCTGTGGCAGCAAAAGCTGGACGTTTGTCTTTTTTGCTCCGGAGGGCGCCAAGAGTGAAAAAAGGTGCTTTTGAGGCTAGAGTCCGCAGGAAAGCAGAGAGGGCCAAATTGTCTGGGGCATTTGAAGGGGTTCCAGGAGGCAGTGAGGACCAGCATGACTTTTCCCCACTTGCACCTTTGTTGTGGCAGCAAAAGCTGGACGTTTGTATTTTTGCTCCGTAGGTCGCCAAGAGTGAAAAAAGGTGCTTTTGAGGACAGTGTCCACAGGAAAGCAGAGAGGGCCAAATTGTGTGGGGCATTTGAAAGGGTTCCAGGAGGCAGTGAGGACCAGCATCACATTTCCCCGCTGGCACCTTTGCTGTGGCAGCAAAAGCTGGACGTTTGTCTTTGTTGCTCCAAACAGCGGCGAAAGTGAAAAAAGGTGCTTATGATGCTAGGGTCCGCAGGAAAGCAGAGAGGGCCAAATTGTCTGGGGCATTTGAAGGGGTTCCAGGAGGCAGTGAGGACCAGCATCACTTTTCCCCGCTGGCACCTTTGCTGTGGCAGCAAAAGCTGGACGTTTGTCTTTTTTGCTCCAAACAGCGGCGAAAGTGAAAAAAGGTGCTTTTGAGGCTAGAGTGCGCAGGAAAGCAGAGAGGGCCAAATTGTGTGGGGCATTTGAAGGGGTTCCAGGAGGCAGTGAGGACCAGCATCACTTTTCCCCGCTGGCACCATTGTTGTAGCAGCAAAAGCTGGACGTTTGTCTTTTTTGCTCCGGAGGGCGCCAAGAGTGAAAAAAGGTGCTTTTGAGGCTAGAGTGCACAGGAAAGCAGAGAGGGCCAAATTTCCTGGAGCATTTGAAGGGGTTCCAGGAGGCAGTGAGGACCAGCATCACTTTTCCCCGCTGGCACCTTTGCTGTGGCAGCAAAAGCTGGACGTTTGTCTTTTTTTCTCCGGAGGGCGCCAAGAGTGAAAAAAGGTGCTTTTGAGGCTAGAGTGCGCAGGAAAGCAGAGAGGGCCAAATTGTGTGGGGCATTTGAAGGGGTTCCAGGAGGCAGTGAGGACCAGCATCACTTTTCCCCGCTGGCACCTTTGCTGTGGCAGCAAAAGCTGGACGTTTGTCTTTTTTGCTCCGGAGGGCACCAAGACTGAAAAAAGGTGCTTTTGAGGCTACAGTCAGGCAGGCAAGCAGAGAGGGCCAAATTGTGTGGGGCATTTGAAGGGGTTCCAGGAGGCAGTGAGGACCAGCATGACTTTTCCCCGCTGGCAACTTTGCTGTGGCAGCAAAAGCTGGACGTTTGTCTTTTTTACTCCAAACAGCGGCGAAAGAGAAAAAAGGTGCTTTGGAGGCTAGAGTGCGCAGGAAAGCAGAGAGGGCTAAATTGTGTGGGGCATTTGAAGGGGTTCCAGGAGGCAGTGAGGACCAGCATGACTTTTCCCCGCTGGCACCTTTGCTGTGGCAGCAATAGCTGGACATTTGTCTTTTTTGCTCCAAGCAGCGGCAAAAGTGAAAAAAGTTGCTTTTGAGGATAGAGTGCGCAGGAAAGCAGAGAGGGCAAAATTGTCTGGGTCATTTGAAGGGGTTAAAGGAGGCAGTGAGGACCAGCGTCACTTTTCCCCGCTGGCACCTTTGCTGTGGCAGCAAAAGCTGGATGTTTGTCTTTTTTGCTCCAAACAGCGGAGAAAGTGAAAAAAGGTGCTTTTGAGGCTAGAGTGCGCAGGAAAGCAGAGAGGGCCAAATTTTCTGGGGCATTTGAAGGGGTTCCAGGAGGCAGTGAGGACCAGCATCACTTTTCCCCACTGGCACCTTTGCTGTGGCAGCAAAAGCTGGACGTTTTTCTTGTTTGCTCCAAACAGCGGCGAAAGTGAAAAAAGGTGCTTTTGAGGCTAGGGTCCGCAGGAAAGCAGAGAGGGCCAAATTGTCTGGGGCATTTGAAGGGGTTCCAGGAGGCAGTGAGGACTAGCATCACTTTTCCCCGCTGGCACCATTGTTGTAGCAGCAAAAGCTGGACGTTTGTCTTTTTTGCTCCGGAGGGCGCCAAGAGTGAAAAAAGTTGCTTTTGAGGCTAGAGTGCGCAGGAAAGCAGAGAGGGCCAAATTGTGTGGGGCATTTGAAGGGGTTCCAGGAGGCAGTGAGGACCAGCATCACTTTTCCCCGCTGGCACCTTTGCTGTGGCAGCAAAAGCTGGACGTTTGTCTTTTTTGCTCCAAACAGCGGCGAAAGTGAAAAAAGGTGCTTTTGAGGATAGAGTGGGCAGGAAAGCAGAGAGGGCCAAATTGTGTGGGGCATTTGAAGGGGTTCCAGGAGGCAGTGAGGACCAGCATCACTTTTCCCCGCTGGCACCTTTGCTGTGGCAGCAAAAGCTGGACGTTTTTCTATTTTTCTCGGAAGGGCGCAAAGAGTGAAAAAAGGTGCTTTTGAGGCTAGAGTGCGCAGGAAAGCAGAGAGGGCCAAATTGTCTGGGGCATTTGAAGGGGTTCCAGGAGGCAGTGAGGACTAGCATCACTTTTCCCCGCTGGCACCTTTGCTGTGGCAGCAAAAGCTGGACGTTTGTCTTTTTTGTTCCAAACAGCGGCGAAAGTGAAAAAAGGTGCTTTTGAGGCTAGAGTGCGCAGGAAAGCAGAGAGGGCCAAATTGTGTGGGGCATTTGAAGGGGTTCCAGGAGGCAGTGAGGACCAGCATGACTTTTCCCCACTGGCACATTTGCTGTGGCAGCAAAAGCTGGACGTTTGTCTTTTTTGCTCCAAACAGCGGCGAAAGTGAAAAAAGGTGCTTTTGAGGCTAGAGTCCGCAGGAAAGCAGAGAGGGCCAAATTGTCTGGGGCATTTGAAGGGGTTCCAGGAGGCAGTGAGGACCAGCATCACTTTTCCCCACTGGCACCATTGTTGTAGCAGCAAAAGCTGGACGTTTGTCTTTTTTGCTCCGGAGGGCGCCAAGAGTGAAAAAAGGTGCTTTTGAGGCTAGAGTGCACAGGAAAGCAGAGAGGGCCAAATTGTGTGGGGCATTTGAAGGGGTTCCAGGAGGCAGTGAGGACCAGCATCACTTTTCCCCGCTGGCACCTTTGCTGTGGCAGCAAAAGCTGGACGTTTGTCTTTTTTGCTCCAAACAGCGGCGAAAGTGAAAAAAGGTGCTTTTGAGGATAGAGTGGGCAGGAAAGCAGAGAGGGCCAAATTGTCTGGGGCATTTGAAGGGGTTCCAGGAGGCAGTGAGGACCAGCATCACTTTTCCCCGCTGGCACCTTTGCTGTGGCAGCAAAAGCTGGACGTTTGTATTTTTGCTCCGTAGGTCGCCAAGAGTGAAAAAAGGTGCTTTTGAGGACTGTGTCCACAGGAAAGCAGAGAGGGCCAAATTGTGTGGGGCATTTGAAAGGGTTCCAGGAGGCAGTGAGGACCAGCATCACATTTCCCCGCTGGCACCTTTGTTGTGGCAGCAAAAGCTGGACGTTTGTCTTTTTTGCTCCAAACAGCGGCGAAAGTGAAAAAAAGGTGCTTTTGAGGCTAGGGTCCGCAGGAAAGCAGAGAGGGCCAAATTTTCTGGGGCATTTGAAGGGGTTCCAGGAGGCAGTGAGGACCAGCATCACTTTTCCCCGCTGGCACCATTGTTGTGGCAGCAAAAGCTGGATACTTATCTTTTTTGCTCCGGAGGGCGCCAATAGTGAAAAAAGGTGCTTTTGAGGCTAGAGTGCGCAGGAAAGCAGAGAGGGCCAAATTGTCTGGGGCATTTGAAGGGGTTCCAGGAGGCAGTGAGGACCAGCATCACTTTTCCCCGCTGGCACCATTGTTGTAGCAGCAAAAGCTGGACGTTTGTCTTTTTTGCTCCGGAGGGCGCCAAGAGTGAAAAAAGGTGCTTTTGAGGCTAGAGTGCACAGGAAAGCAGAGAGGGCCAAATTTCCTGGAGCATTTGAAGGGGTTCCAGGAGGCAGTGAGGACCAGCATCACTTTTCCCCGCTGGCACCTTTGCTGTGGCAGCAAAAGCTGGACGTTTGTCTTTTTTTCTCCGGAGGGCGCCAAGAGTGAAAAAAGGTGCTTTTGAGGCTAGAGTGCGCAGGAAAGCAGAGAGGGCCAAATTGTGTGGGGCATTTGAAGGGGTTCCAGGAGGCAGTGAGGACCAGCATCACTTTTCCCCGCTGGCACCTTTGCTGTGGCAGCAAAAGCTGGACGTTTGTCTTTTTTGCTCCGGAGGGCACCAAGACTGAAAAAAGGTGCTTTTGAGGCTACAGTCAGGCAGGCAAGCAGAGAGGGCGAAATTGTGTGGGGCATTTGAAGGGGTTCCAGGAGGCAGTGAGGACCAGCATGACTTTTCCCCGCTGGCACCTTTGCTGTGGCAGCAAAAGCTGGACGTTTGTCTTTTTTACTCCAAACAGCGGCGAAAGAAAAAAAAGGTGCTTTGGAGGCTAGAGTGCGCAGGAAAGCAGAGAGGGCTAAATTGTGTGGGGCATTTGAAGGGGTTCCAGGAGGCAGTGAGGACCAGCATGACTTTTCCCCGCTGGCACCTTTGCTGTGGCAGCAATAGCTGGACATTTGTCTTTTTTGCTCCAAGCAGCGGCAAAAGTGAAAAAAGTTGCTTTTGAGGATAGAGTGCGCAGGAAAGCAGAGAGGGCAAAATTGTCTGGGTCATTTGAAGGGGTTAAAGGAGGCAGTGAGGACCAGCGTCACTTTTCCCCGCTGGCACCTTTGCTGTGGCAGCAAAAGCTGGACGTTTGTCTTTTTTGCTCCAAACAGCGGCGAAAGTGAAAAAAGGTGCTTTTGAGGCTAGAGTGCGCAGGAAAGCAGAGAGGGCCAAATTGTCTGGGGCATTTGAAGGGGTTCCAGGAGGCAGTGAGGACCAGCATCACTTTTCCCCGCTGGCACAATTGTTGTAGCAGCAAAAGCTGGACGTTTGTCTTTTTTGCTCCGGAGGGCGCCAAGAGTGAAAAAAGGTGCTTTTGAGGCTAGAGTGCGCAGGAAAGCAGAGAGGGCCAAATTGTCTGGGGCATTTGAAGGGGTTCCAGGAGGCAGTGAGGACTAGCATCACTTTTCACCGCTGGCACCTTTGCTGTGGCAGCAAAAGCTGGACGTTTGTCTTTTTTGCTCCAAACAGCGGAGAAAGTGAAAAAAGGTGCTTTTGAGGCTAGAGTGCGCAGGAAAGCAGAGAGGGCCAAATTGTGTGGGGCATTTGAAGGGGTTCCAGGAGGCAGTGAGGACCAGCATCACTTTTCCCCACTGGCACCTTTGCTGTGGCAGCAAAAGCTGGACGTTTTTCTTGTTTGCTCCAAACAGCGGCGAAAGTGAAAAAAGGTGCTTTTGAGGCTAGGGTCCGCAGGAAAGCAGAGAGGGCCAAATTGTCTGGGGCATTTGAAGGGGTTCCAGGAGGCAGTGAGGACTAGCATCACTTTTCCCCGCTGGCACCATTGTTGTAGCAGCAAAAGCTGGACGTTTGTCTTTTTTGCTCCGGAGGGCGCCAAGAGTGAAAAAAGGTGCTTTTGAGGCTAGAGTGCGCAGGAAAGCAGAGAGGGCCAAATTGTGTGGGGCATTTGAAGGGGTTCCAGGAGGCAGTGAGGACCAGCATCACTTTTCCCCGCTGGCACCTTTGCTGTGGCAGCAAAAGCTGGACGTTTGTCTTTTTTGCTCCAAACAGCGGCGAAAGTGAAAAAAGGTGCTTTTGAGGATAGAGTGGGCAGGAAAGCAGAGAGGGCCAAATTGTGTGGGGCATTTGAAGGGGTTCCAGGAGGCAGTGAGGACCAGCATCACTTTTCCCCGCTGGCACCTTTGCTGTGGCAGCAAAAGCTGGACGTTTTTCTATTTTTCTCGGAAGGGCGCAAAGAGTGAAAAAAGGTGCTTTTGAGGCTAGAGTGCGCAGGAAAGCAGAGAGGGCCAAATTGTCTGGGGCATTTGAAGGGGTTCCAGGAGGCAGTGAGGACTAGCATCACTTTTCCCCGCTGGCACCTTTGCTGTGGCAGCAAAAGCTGGACGTTTGTCTTTTTTGTTCCAAACAGCGGCGAAAGTGAAAAAAGGTGCTTTTGAGGCTAGAGTGCGCAGGAAAGCAGAGAGGGCCAAATTGTGTGGGGCATTTGAAGGGGTTCCAGGAGGCAGTGAGGACCAGCATGACTTTTCCCCACTGGCACCTTTGCTGTGGCAGCAAAAGCTGGACGTTTGTCTTTTTTGCTCCAAACAGCGGCGAAAGTGAAAAAAGGTGCTTTTGAGGCTAGAGTCCGCAGGAAAGCAGAGAGGGCCAAATTGTCTGGGGCATTTGAAGGGGTTCCAGGAGGCAGTGAGGACCAGCATCACTTTTCCCCACTGGCACCATTGTTGTAGCAGCAAAAGCTGGACGTTTGTCTTTTTTGCTCCGGAGGGCGCCAAGAGTGAAAAAAGGTGCTTTTGAGGCTAGAGTGCACAGGAAAGCAGAGAGGGCCAAATTGTGTGGGGCATTTGAAGGGGTTCCAGGAGGCAGTGAGGACCAGCATCACTTTTCCCCGCTGGCACCTTTGCTGTGGCAGCAAAAGCTGGACGTTTGTCTTTTTTGCTCCAAACAGCGGCGAAAGTGAAAAAAGGTGCTTTTGAGGCTAGAGTGGGCAGGAAAGCAGAGAGGGCCAAATTGTCTGGGGCATTTGAAGGGGTTCCAGGAGGCAGTGAGGACCAGCATCACTTTTCCCCGCTGGCACCTTTGCTGTGGCAGCAAAAGCTGGACGTTTGTCTTTTTTGCTCCGGAGGGCGCCAAGAGTGAAAAAAGGTGCTTTTGAGGCTAGAGTGCGCAGGAAAGCAGAGAGGGCCAAATTGTCTGGGGCATTTGAAGGGGTTCCAGGAGGCAGTGAGGACCAGCATGACTTTTCCCCACTTGCACCTTTGTTGTGGCAGCAAAAGCTGGACGTTTGTATTTTTGCTCCGTAGGTCGCCAAGAGTGAAAAAAGGTGCTTTTGAGGACTGTGTCCACAGGAAAGCAGAGAGGGCCAAATTGTGTGGGGCATTTGAAAGGGTTCCAGGAGGCAGTGAGGACCAGCATCACATTTCCCCGCTGGCACCTTTGTTGTGGCAGCAAAAGCTGGACGTTTGTCTTTTTTGCTCCAAACAGCGGCGAAAGTGAAAAAAGGTGCTTTTGAGGCTAGGGTCCGCAGGAAAGCAGAGAGGGCCAAATTGTCTGGGGCATTTGAAGGGGTTCCAGGAGGCAGTGAGGACCAGCATCACTTTTCCCCGCTGGCACCATTGTTGTGGCAGCAAAAGCTGGATACTTATCTTTTTTGCTCCGGAGGGCGCCAATAGTGAAAAAAGGTGCTTTTGAGGCTAGAGTGCGCAGGAAAGCAGAGAGGGCCAAATTGTCTGGGGCATTTGAAGGGGTTCCAGGAGTCAGTGAGGACCAGCATCACTTTTCCCCGCTGGCACCTTTGCTGTGGCAGCAAAAGCTGGACGTTTGTCTTTTTTGCTACAAACAGCGGCAAAAGTGAAAAAAGGTGCTTTTGAGGATAGAGTGGGCAGGAAAGCAGAGAGGGCCAAATTGTCTGTTGCATTTGAAGGGGTTCGAGGAGGCAGTGAGGACCAACATCACTTTTCCCCGCTGGCACCTTTGCTGTGGCAGCAAAAGCTGGACGTTTTTCTATTTTTTTTGGAAGAGCGCCAAGAGTGAAAAAAGGTGCTTTTGAGGCTAGAGTGCGCAGGAAAGCAGAGAGGGCCAAATTGTCTGGGGCATTTGAAGGGGTTCCAGGAGGCAGTGAGGACTAGCATCACTTTTCACCGCTGGCACCTTTGCTGTGGCAGCAAAAGCTGGACGTTTGTCTTTTTTTGCTCCAAACTGCGCCGAAAGTGAAAAAAGGTGCTTTTGAGGCTAGAGTGCGCAGGAAAGCAGAGAGGACCAAATTGTCTGGGGCATTTGAAGGGGTTCCAGGAGGCAGTGAGGACCAGCATGACTTTTCCCCGCTGGCACCTTTGCTGTGGCAGCAAAAGCTGGGCGTTTGTCTTTTTTGCTCCAAACAGCGGCGAAAGTGAAAAAAGGTGCTTTTGAGGCTAGAGTGCGCAGGAAAGCAGAGAGGGCCAAATTGTCTGGGGCATTTGAAGGGGTTCCAGGAGGCAGTGAGGACCAGCATCACTTTTCCCCGCTGGCACCTTTGCTGTGGCAGCAAAAGCTGGACGTTTGTCTTTTTTGCTCCAAACAGCGGCGAAAGTGAAAAAAGGTGCTTTTGAGGCTAGAGTGCGCAGGAAAGCAGAGAGGGCCAAATTGTCTGGGGCATTTGAAGGGGTTCCAGGAGGCAGTGAGGACCAGCATCACTTTTCCCCGCTGGTACCATTGTTGTAGCAGCAAAAGCTGGACGTTTGTCTTTTTTGCTCCGGAGGGCGCCAAGAGTGAAAAAAGGTGCTTTTGAGGCTAGAGTGCACAGGAAAGCAGAGAGGGCCAAATTTCCTGGAGCATTTGAAGGGGTTCCAGGAGGCAGTGAGGACCAGCATCACTTTTCCCCGCTGGCACCTTTGCTGTGGCAGCAAAAGCTGGACGTTTGTCTTTTTTTCTCCGGAGGGCGCCAAGAGTGAAAAAAGGTGCTTTTGAGGCTAGAGTGCGCAGGAAAGCAGAGAGGGCCAAATTGTCTGGGGCATTTGAAGGGGTTCCAGGAGGCAGTGAGGACCAGCATCACTTTTCCCCGCTGGCACCTTTGCTGTGGCAGCAAAAGCTGGACGTTTGTCTTTTTTGCTCCGGAGGGCACCAAGACTGAAAAAAGGTGCTTTTGAGGCTACAGTCAGGCAGGCAAGCAGAGAGGGCCAAATTGTGTGGGGCATTTGAAGGGGTTCCAGGAGGCAGTGAGGACCAGCATGACTTTTCCCCGCTGGCACCTTTGCTGTGGCAGCAAAAGCTGGACGTTTGTCTTTTTTACTCCAAACAGCGGCGAAAGAGAAAAAAGGTGCTTTGGAGGCTAGAGTGCGCAGGAAAGCAGAGAGGGCTAAATTGTGTGGGGCATTTGAAGGGGTTCCAGGAGGCAGTGAGGACCAGCATGACTTTTCCCCGCTGGCACCTTTGCTGTGGCAGCAATAGCTGGACATTTGTCTTTTTTGCTCCAAGCAGCGGCAAAAGTGAAAAAAGTTGCTTTTGAGGATAGAGTGCGCAGGAAAGCAGAGAGGGCAAAATTGTCTGCGTCATTTGAAGGGGTTAAAGGAGGCAGTGAGGACCAGCGTCACTTTTCCCCGCTGGCACCTTTGCTGTGGCAGCAAAAGCTGGACGTTTGTCCTTTGTGCTCCGGAGGGCGCCAAGAGTGAAAAAAGGTGCTTTTGATGATAGAGTCCGCAGGAAAGCAGAGAGGGCCAAATTGCCTGGGGCATTTGAAGGGGTTCCAGGAGGCAGTGAGGACCAGCATTACTTTTCCCCGCTGGCACTTTGCTGTGGCAGCAAAAGCTGGACGTTTGTATTTTTGCCCAAAGAGCGGCGAAATTGAAAAAAGGTGCTTTTGAGGCTACAGTCTGCAGGAAAGCAGAGAGGGCCAAATTGTCTGGGGCATTTGAAGGGGTTCCAGGAGTCAGTGAGGACCAGCGTCACTTTTCCCCGCTGGCATCTTTGCTGTGGCAGCAAAAGCTGGACGTTTGTCTTTTTTGCTCCAAACAGCGCCGAAAGTGAAAAAAGATGCTTTTGAGGCTAGAGTGCGCAGGAAAGCAGAGAGGGCCAAATTGTCTGGGGCATTTGAAGGGGTTCCAGGAGGCAGTGAGGACCAGCATCACTTTTCCCCGCTAGCACCATTGTTGTAGCAGCAAAAGCTGGACGTTTGTCTTTTTTGCTCCGGAGGGCGCCAAGAGTGAAAAAAGGTGCTTTTGAGGCTAGAGTGCGCAGGAAAGTAGAGAGGGCCAAATTGTGTGGGGCATTTGAAGGGGTTCCAGGAGGCAGTGAGGACCAGCATGACTTTTCCCCGCTGGCACCTTTGCTGTGGCAGCAAAAGCTGGACACTTGTCTTTTTTGCTCCAAACAGCGGCGAAAGTGAAAAAAGGTGCTTTTGAGGCTAGAGTGCGCAGGAAAGCAGAGAGGGCCAAATTGTGTGGGGCATTTGAAGGGGTTCCAGGAGGCAGTGAGGACCAGCATCACTTTTCCCCGCTGGCACCTTTGCTGTGGCAGCAAAAGCTGGACGTTTGTCTTTTTGGCTCCGGAGGGCGCCAAAAGTGAAAAAAGGTGCTTTTGAGGATAGTGTCCACAGGAAAGCAGAGAGGGCCAAATTGTGTGGGGCATTTGAAGGGGTTCCAGGAGGCAGTGAGGACCAGCATCACATTTCCCCGCTGGCACCTTTGCTGTGGCAGCAAAAGCTGGACGTTTGTCTTTTTTGCTACAAACAGCGGCGAAAGTGAAAAAAGGTGCTTTTGAGGCTAGAGTGCGCAGGAAAGCAGAGAGGGTCAAATTGTCTGGGGCATTTGAAGGGGTTCCAGGAGGCAGTGAGGACCAGCATCACTTTTCCCCGCTGGCACCTTTGCTGTGGCAGCAAAAGCTGGACGTTTTTCTATTTTTCTTGGAAGGGCGCAAAGAGTGAAAAATTTGCTTTTGAGGCTAGAGTGCGCAGGAAAGCAGAGAGGGCCAAATTGTGTGGGGCATTTGAAGGGGTTCCAGGAGGCAGTGAGGACTAGCATCACTTTTCACTGCTGGCACCTTTGCTGTGGCAGCAAAAGCTGGACGTTTGTCTTTTTTGCTCCAAACAGCGGCGAAAGTGAAAAAAGGTGCTTTTGAGGCTAGAGTGCGCAGGAAAGCAGAGAGGACCAAATTGCCTGGGGAATTTCAAGGGGTTCCAGGAGGCAGTGAGGACTAGCATGAGTTTTCCCCGCTGGCACCTTTGCTGTGGCAGCAAAAGCTGGACGTTTGTCTTTTTTGCTCCAAACAGCGGCGAAAGTGAAAAAAGGTGCTTTTGAGGCTAGAGTGCGCAGGAAAGCAGAGAGGGCCAAATTGTCTGGGGCATTTGAAGGGGTTCCAGGAGGCAGTGAGGACCAGCATCACTTTTCCCCGCTGGCACCATTGTTGTAGCAGCAAAAGCTGGACGTTTGTCTTTTTTGTTCCGGAGGGCGCCAAGAGTGAAAAAAGGTGCTTTTGAGGCTTGAGTGCGCAGGAAAGCAGAGAGGGCCAAATTGTCTGGGGCATTTGAAGGGGTTCCAGGAGGCAGTGAGGACCAGCATCACTTTTCCCCGCTGGCACCTTTGCTGTGGCAGCAAAAGCTGGACATTTGTCTTTTTTGCTCCGGAGGGCGCCAAGAGTGAAAAAAGGTGCTTTTGAGGCTAGAGTGCGCAGGAAAGCAGAGAGGGCCAAATTGCCTGGGACATTTGAAGGGGTTCCAGGATGCAGTGAGGACCAGCATCACTTTTCCCCGCTGGCACCTTTGCTGTGGCAGCAAAAGCTGGACGTTTGTCTTTTTGGCTCCGGAGGGCGCCAGAAGTGAAAAAAGGTGCTTTTGAGGACAGTGTCCACAGGAAAGCAGAGAGGGCCAAATTGTGTGGGGCATTTGAAGGGGTTCCAGGAGGCAGTGAGGACCAGCATCACATTTCCCCGCTGGCACCTTTGCTGTGGCAGCAAAAGCTGGACGTTTGTCTTTTTTGCTCCGGAGGGCGCCAAGAGTGAAAAAAGGTGCTTTTGAGGCTAGGGTCCGCAGGAAAGCAGAGAGGGCCAAATTGTCTGGGGCATTTGAAGGGGTTCCAGGAGGCAGTGAGGACCAGCATCACTTTTCCCCGCTGGCACCATTGTTGTGGCAGCAAAAGCTGGACATTTGTCTTTTTTGCTCCGGAGGGCGCCAAGAGTGAAAAAAGGTGCTTTTGAGACTAGAGTGCGCAGGAAAGCAGAGAGGGCCAAATTGTCTGGGGCATTTGAAGGGGTTCCAGGAGGCAGTGAGGACCAGCATCACTTTTCACTGCTGGCACCTTTGCTGTGGCAGCAAAAGCTGGACGTTTGTCTTTTTTGCTCCAAACAGCGGCGAAAGTGAAAAAAGGTGCTTTTGAGGCTAGAGTGCGCAGGAAAGCAGAGAGGGCCAAATTGTCTGGGGGATTTGAAGGGGTTCCAGGAGGCAGTGAGGACCAGCATCACTTTTCCCCGCTGGCACCTTTGCTGTGGCAGCAAAAGTTGGACGTTTGTCTTTTTTGCTCCAAACAGCGGCGAAAGTGAAAAAAGGTGCTTTTGAGGCTAGAGTGCGCAGGAAAGCAGAGAGGACCAAATTGCCTGGGGAATTTCAAGGGGTTCCAGGAGGCAGTGAGGACTAGCATGAGTTTTCCCCGCTGGCACCTTTGCTGTGGCAGCAAAAGCTGGACGTTTGTCTTTTTTGCTCCAAACAGCGGCGAAAGTGAAAAAAGATGCTTTTGAGGCTAGAGTGCGCAGGAAAGCAGAGAGGGCCAAATTGTGTGGGGCATTTGAAGGGGTTCCAGGAGGCAGTGAGGACCAGCATCACTTTTCCTAGCTGGCACCATTGTTGTAGCAGCAAAAGCTGGACGTTTGTCTTTTTTGTTCCGGAGGGCGCCAAGAGTGAAAAAAGGTGCTTTTGAGGCTTGAGTGCGCAGGAAAGCAGAGAGGGCCAAATTGTGTGGGGCATTTGAAGGGGTTCCAGGAGGCAGTGAGGACCAGCATCACTTTTCCCCGCTGGCACCTTTGCTGTGGCAGCAAAAGCTGGATTTTTTTCTATTTTTCTCGGAAGGGCGCAAAGAGTGAAAAAAGGTGCTTTTGAGGCTAGAGTGCGCAGGAAAGCAGAGAGGGCCAAATTGTCTGGGGCATTTGAAGGGGTTGCAGGAGGCAGTGAGGACTAGCATCACTTTTCACTGCTGGCACCTTTGCTGTGGCAGCAAAAGCTGGACGTTTGTCTTTTTTGCTCCAAACAGCGGCGAAAGTGAAAAAAGGTGCTTTTGAGGATAGAGTGGGCAGGAAAGCAGAGAGGGCCAAATTGTGTGGGGCATTTGAAGGGGTTCCAGGAGGCAGTGAGGACCAGCATCACTTTTCCCCGCTGGCACCTTTGCTGTGGCAGCAAAAGCTGGACGTTTGTCTTTTTTGCTCCAAACAGCGGCGAAAGTGAAAAAAGGTGCTTTCGAGGCTAGAGTGCGCAGGAAAGCAGAGAGGGCCAAATTGTGTGGGGCATTTGAAGGGGTTCCAGGAGGCAGTGAGGACCAGCATCACTTTTCCCCGCTGGCACCTTTGCTGTGGCAGCAAAAGCTGGACATTTGTCTTTTTTGCTCCGGAGGGCGCCAAGAGTGAAAAAGGTGCTTTTGAGGCTAGAGTGCGCAGGAAAGCAGAGAGGGCCAAATTGCCTGGGACATTTGAAGGGGTTCCAGGATGCAGTGAGGACCAGCATCACTTTTCCCGGCTGGCACCTTTGCTGTGGCAGCAAAAGCTGGACGTTTGTCTTTTTGGCTCCGGAGGGCGCCAGAAGTGAAAAAAGGTGCTTTTGAGGACAGTGTCCACAGGAAAGCAGAGAGGGCCAAATTGTGTGGGGCATTTGAAGGGGTTCCAGGAGGCAGTGAGGACCAGCATCACATTTCCCCGCTGGCACCTTTGCTGTGGCAGCAAAAGCTGGACGTTTGTCTTTTTTGCTCCGGAGGGCGCCAAGAGTGAAAAAAGGTGCTTTTGAGGCTAGGGTCCGCAGGAAAGCAGAGAGGGCCAAATTGTCTGGGGCATTTGAAGGGGTTCCAGGAGGCAGTGAGGACCAGCATCACTTTTCCCCGCTGGCACCATTGTTGTGGCAGCAAAAGCTGGACATTTGTCTTTTTTGCTCCGGAGGGCGCCAAGAGTGAAAAAAGGTGCTTTTGAGGCTAGAGTCCGCAGGAAAGCAGAGAGGGCCAAATTGTGTGGGGCATTTGAAGGGGTTCCAGGAGGCAGTGAGGACCAGCATCACTTTTCCCCGCTGGCACCTTTGCTGTGGCAGCAAAAGCTGGACGTTTGTCTTTTTTGCTACAAACAGCGGCGAAAGTGAAATAAGGTGCTTTTGAGGCTAGGGTCCGCAGGAAAGCAGAGAGGGCCAAATTGTGTGGGGCATTTGAAGGGGTTCCAGGAGGCAGTGAGGACCAGCATGACTTTTCCCCCGCTGGCACCTTTGCTGTGGCAGCAAAAGCTTGACGTTTGTCTTTTTTGCTCCGGAGGGCGCCAAGAGTGAAAAAAGGTGCTTTTGAGGGTACAGTCAGGCAGGCAAGCAGAGAGGGCCAAATTGCCTTGGGCATTTGAAGGGTTTCCAGGAGGCAGTGAGAACCAGCATCACTTTTCCCCACTGGCACTTTTGCTGTGGCAGAAAAAGCTGGACGTTTGTCTTTTTGGCTTCGTAGGGCGCCAAGAGTGAAAAAAGGTGCTTTTGAGGATAGTGTCCGAAGGAAAGCAGAGAGGGCCAAATTGTGTGGGGCATTTGAAGGGGTTCCAGGAGGCAGTGAGGACCAGCATCACTTTTCCCCGCTGGCACCTTTGCTGTGGCAGCAAAAGCTGGACGTTTGTCTTTTTTGCACCAAACAGCGGCGAAAGTGAAAAAAAGGCGCTTTTCAGGCTACAGTCCGCAGGAAAGCAGAGAGGGCCAAATTGTGTGGGGGCATTTGAAGGGGTTCCAGGAGGCAGTGAGGACCAGCATCACTTTTCCCCGCTGGCACCTTTGCTGTGGCAGCAAAAGCTGGACGTTTGTCTTTTTTGCTCCGGAGGGCGCCAAGAGTGAAAAAAGGTGCTTTTGAGGCTAGAGTGCGCAGGAAAGCAGAGAGGGCCAAATTGTGTGGGGCATTTGAAGGGGTTCCAGGAGGCAGTGAGGACCAGCATGACTTTTCCCCGGTGGCACCTTTGCTGTGGCAGCAAAAGCTGGACGTTTGTCTTTTTGGCTCCGTAGGGAGCCAAGAGTGAAAAAAAGGTGCTTTTGAGGATAGTGTCCGAAGGAAAGCAGAGAGGGCCAAATTGTCTGGGGCATTTGAAGGGGTTCCAGGAGGCAGTGAGGACCAGCATCACTTTTCCCCGCTGGCACCTTTGCTGTGGCAGCAAAAGCTGGACGTTTGTCTTTTTTTGCTCCGGAGGGCGCCAAGAGTGAAAAAAGGTGCTTTTGAGGATAGAGTCCGAAGGAAAGCAGAGAGGGGCCAAATTGTGTGGGGCATTTGAAGGGGTTCCAGGAGGCAGTGAGGACCAGCATCACTTTTCCCCGCTGGCACGTTTCCTGTGGCAGCAAAAGCTGGACGTTTGTCTTTTTTGCTCCAAACACCGGCGAAAGTGAAAAAAGGTGCTTTTGAGGCTAGAGTGCGCAGGAAAGCAGAGAGGGCCAAATTGTCTGGGGCATTTGAAGGGGTTCCAGGAGGCAGTGAGGACCAGCATCACTTTTCCCCGCTGGCACCTTTGCTGTGGCAGCAAAAGCTGGACGTTTGTCTTTTTTGCTCCGGAGGGCGACAAGAGTGAAAAAAGGTGCTTTTGAGGCTAGAGTGCGCAGGCAAGCAGAGAGGGCCAAATTGCCTGGGGCATTTGAAGGGGTTTTAGGAGGCAGTGAGAACCAGCATCACTTTTCCCCGCTGGCACCTTTGCTGTGGCAGCAAAAGCTGGACGTTTGTCTTTTTTGCTCCGGAGGGCGCCAAGAGTGAAAAAAGGTGCTTTAGAGGATAGTGTCCGAAGGAAAGCAGAGAGGGCCAAATTGTGTGGGGCATTTGAAGGGGTTCCAGGAGGCAGTGAGGACCAGCATGACTTTTCCCGCTGGCACCTTTGTTGTGGCAGCAAAAGCTGGACGTTTGTCTTTTTGGCTCCGTAGGGAGCCAAGAGTGAAAAAAGGTGCTTTTGAGGATAGTGTCCGAAGGAAAGCAGAGAGGGCCAAATTGTCTGGGGCATTTGAAGGGGTTCCAGGAGGCAGTGAGGACCAGCATCACTTTTCCCCGCTGGCACCTTTGCTGTGGCAGCAAAAGCTGTACGTTTGTCTTTTTTGCTCCGGAGGGCGCCAAGAGTGAAAAAAGGTGCTTTTGAGGATAGAGTCCGAAGGAAAGCAGAGAGGGCCAAATTGTGTGGGGCATTTGAAGGGGTTCCAGGAGGCAGTGAGGACCAGCATCACTTTTCCCCGCTGGCACGTTTCCTGTGGCAGCAAAACCTGGACGTTTGTCTTTTTTGCTCCAAACAGCGGCGAAAGTGAAAAAAGGTGCTTTTGAGGCTAGAGTGCGCAGGAAAGCAGAGAGGGCCAAATTGTCTGGGGCATTTGAAGGGGTTCCAGGAGGCAGTGAGGACCAGCATCACTTTTCCCCGCTGGCACCTTTGCTGTGGCAGCAAAAGCTGGACGTTTGTCTTTTTTGCTCCGGAGGGCGACAAGAGTGAAAAAAGGTGCTTTTGAGGCTAGAGTGCGCAGGCAAGCAGAGAGGGCCAAATTGCCTGGGGCATTTGAAGGGGTTTTAGGAGGCAGTGAGAACCAGCATCACTTTTCCCCGCTGGCACCTTTGCTGTGGCAGCAAAAGCTGGACGTTTGTCTTTTTTTGCTCCGGAGGGCGCCAAGAGTGAAAAAAGGTGCTTTAGAGGATAGTGTCCGAAGGAAAGCAGAGAGGGCCAAATTGTGTGGGGCATTTGAAGGGGTTCCAGGAGGCAGTGAGGACCAGCATGACTTTTCCCCGCTGGCACCTTTGTTGTGGCAGCAAAAGCTGGACGTTTGTCTTTTTGGCTCCGTAGGGAGCCAAGAGTGAAAAAAGGTGCTTTTGAGGATAGTGTCCGAAGGAAAGCAGAGAGGGCCAAATTGTCTGGGGCATTTGAAGGGGTTCCAGGAGGCAGTGAGGACCAGCATCACTTTTCCCCGCTGGCACCTTTGCTGTGGCAGCAAAAGCTGTACGTTTGTCTTTTTTGCTCCGGAGGGCGCCAAGAGTGAAAAAAGGTGCTTTTGAGGATAGAGTCCGAAGGAAAGCAGAGAGGGCCAAATTGTGTGGGGCATTTGAAGGGGTTCCAGGAGGCAGTGAGGACCAGCATCACTTTTCCCCGCTGGCACGTTTCCTGTGGCAGCAAAACCTGGACGTTTGTCTTTTTTGCTCCAAACAGCGGCGAAAGTGAAAAAAAGGTGCTTTTGAGGCTAGAGTGCGCAGGAAAGCAGAGAGGGCCAAATTGTCTGGGGCATTTGAAGGGGTTCCAGGAGGCAGTGAGGACCAGCATCACTTTTCCCCGCTGGCACCTTTGCTGTGGCAGCAAAAGCTGGACGTTTGTCTTTTTTGCTCCGGAGGGCGCCAAGAGTGAAAAAAGGTGCTTTTGAGGCTAGAGTGCGCAGGGAAAGCAGAGAGGGCCAAATTGTGTGGGGCATTTGAAGGGGTTCCAGGAGGCAGTGAGGACCAGCATGACTTTTCCCCGCTGGCACCTTTGCTGTGGCAGCAAAAGCTGGACGTTTGTATTTTTGGCTCCGTAGGGAGCCAAGAGTGAAAAAAGGTGCTTTTGAGGATAGTGTCCGAAGGAAAGCAGAGAGGGCCAAATTGTCTGGGGCATTTGAAGGGGTTCCAGGAGGGCAGTGAGGACCAGCATGACTTTTCCCCGCTGGCACCTTTGCTGTGGCAGCAAAAGCTGGACGTTTGTCTTTTTTGCTCCGGAGGGCGCCAAGAGTGAAAAAAGGTGCTTTTGAGGATAGAGTCCGAAGGAAAGCAGAGAGGGCCAAATTGTGTGGGGGCATTTGAAGGGGTTCCAGGAGGCAGTGAGGACCAGCATCACTTTTCCCCGCTGGCACGTTTCCTGTGGCAGCAAAAGCTGGACGTTTGTCTTTTTGCTCCAAACAGCGGCGAAAGTGAAAAAAGGTGCTTTTGAGGCTAGAGTGCGCAGGAAAGCAGAGAGGGCCAAATTGTCTGGGGCATTTGAAGGGGTTCCAGGAGGCAGTGAGGACCAGCATGACTTTTCCCCGCTGGCACCTTTGCTGTGGCAGCAAAAGCTGGACGTTTGTCTTTTTTGCTCCGGAGGGCGACAAGAGTGAAAAAAGGTGCTTTTGAGGCTAGAGTGCGCAGGCAAGCAGAGAGGGCCAAATTGCCTGGGGCATTTGAAGGGGTTTTAGGAGGCAGTGAGAACCAGCATCACTTTTCCCCGCTGGCACCTTTGCTGTGGCAGCAAAAGCTGGACGTTTGTCTTTTTTGCTCCGGAGGGCGCCAAGAGTGAAAAAAGGTGCTTTAGAGGATAGTGTCCGAAGGAAAGCAGAGAGGGCCAAATTGTGTGGGGCATTTGAAGGGGTTCCAGGAGGCAGTGAGGACCAGCATGACTTTTCCCCGCTGGCACCTTTGTTGTGGCAGCAAAAGCTGGACGTTTGTCTTTTTGGCTCCGTAGGGAGCCAAGAGTGAAAAAAGGTGCTTTTGAGGATAGTGTCCGAAGGAAAGCAGAGAGGGCCAAATTGTCTGGGGCATTTGAAGGGGTTCCAGGAGGCAGTGAGGACCAGCATCACTTTTCCCCCGCTGGCACCTTTGCTGTGGCAGCAAAAGCTGTACGTTTGTCTTTTTTGCTCCGGAGGGCGCCCAAGAGTGAAAAAAGGTGCTTTTGAGGATAGAGTCCGAAGGAAAGCAGAGAGGGCCAAATTGTGTGGGGCATTTGAAGGGGTTCCAGGAGGCAGTGAGGACCAGCATCACTTTTCCCCGCTGGCACGTTTCCTGTGGCAGCAAAACCTGGACGTTTGTCTTTTTTGCTCCGGAGGGCGACAAGAGTGAAAAAAGGTGCTTTTGAGGCTAGAGTGCGCAGGCAAGCAGAGAGGGCCAAATTGCCTGGGGCATTTGAAGGGGGTTTTAGGAGGCAGTGAGAACCAGC